>NC_057798.1:430182474-430255705 GCF_018294505.1 Triticum aestivum | reverse complement strand
GATCCCCACGCCGCCGCCCCACCACCGCCGGCGACCACCGCCCCCACCCGAACCGTAAGATAGATAGTAGGGTACCTCTCCAGCGAGCCCGCCTCCCTGCTGCGCCTGGTTCTTCCTTAACACCGGCGAGCCCCACACCCCCTGAAAATTGATTGACCCAAAAGTCAATTCAGTTGACAGAAGTGTAGCTAAATCGGAGTAGCATCGCAAGCAAGAGCAAGAGTGAGATCAAGAGCAATAGCAAGAGCAGACCAGGCAGGGGACCGAGAGTAAGAGCAGAGCAGCAGTAGCAGCTCCTACTAATGTGGACGTCGTTGCTGAGGGAGCGACGCCGTGTATGAAGTGGCCGCCGACGCCGCCATGGATGGAGCCGCACCGTGTCGGCTCGGGACCGACCACCGGCAGCACCGTGAGATCGAATCAAGAAGAAAATGTGGCGATTAGTGTACAACCTCTTTGGTGGCGCCGATTAGGCCCTAGCTTCATTCGAGGAAATGGTGATGATGATGCCCTTCCTGGTGTTGGAAAGATCCTGATATATATATCCAATTGGATGTAAGTTATCATAAACTATTACTGTTGACATTACCCTTGAGGTAAAAGGTTGGGAGGCAACACTATAAGCCCCTATCTTTCTCTGTGTCCGATTAAAACTCCATACCCATAAGTATTGCATGAGTGTTACCAATTGTGAAAGACTAAATGATAGTTGAGTATGTGGACTTGCTGAAAAGCTCTTATACTGACACTTTCCGATGTTATGACAAATTGCAATTGCTTCAATGACCGAGATTATAGTTTGTTAGTTTTTAATGAAGTTTCTGATTCATACTTGACACTGTGAATAGATTGTTACTGAAAGCACAAGTGCTCCCTGGGTGGTTTTGGTAATTAATATGAACATATCTCTTGTTGGACTAACACTTTTATCTAGTATGTTTCAGATAAGTTCAACAATGGAGTGGCATGGACTAAAGGATGTGGAACCCCTTCAAGATGCTAAGAACAAAGGATTGGCCCAAGCTTCAAGCTCAAGACTCTTCATTTTATATTTTAGTGATCCAAGATCACATTGAGTCTATAGGAAAAGCCAATACTATCAAGGAGGGATGAGGTGTTGCTTAATGAGTTTCTTGCTCCACAGTGCTTAGTGATATGCTCCAAAAACCCTCAACTCCTTTCCCACATCCACACATATATGAGCTAAACCTAAAGTCAAACTCGGCCCCACCGATTCTTTCTATCCGGCACCACCGAGTTCATATGTCATAGCCACTGCCACAAGCCCTAGGCAAATCGGTCTCACTGATAGGGATCTCGGTCTCACTGAGATGGGATTGTAATCTCTCTGTGTGTGTCCATTATCAAAATCAGTCTTACCGAGATTGAGTAATCGGTACTACCGAGATTACAATGCAAACTCTCTGGTTAACTTATTACCAAAATCGGCACCACCGAGTTTGAGTAATCGGTCCCACCGAGTTTGCCTGACCAACTCTCTGGTTAGCTTATTACCAAAATAGGTCTCACCGAGTTTGTGTAATCGGTCTCACCGAAATTACGTTATGCCCTAACCCTAACCATATCGGTCCTACCGAGTTGCATGTCGGTCCCATCGAAAACCCTAATGGTCACATTGTTTACTAAATTGGTCTGACCGGGTTTGTTGATTCGGTCCCACCGAGATTGGTAAATTGTGTGTAATGGTTAGATTTTGTGTGGAGGCTATATATACCCTCCACCTCCTCTTCATTCGTGGAGAGAGCCATCAGAACAAACCTACACTTCCAACTTACCATTTCTGAGAGAGAACTACCTGCTCATGTGTTGAAGCCAAAATATTCCATTCCTACCATATGAATCTTGATCTCTAGCCTTCCCCAAGTTGCTTTCCACTCAAATCTTCTTTCCACCAAATCCAAATCCTGTGAAAGAGAGTTGAGTGTTGGGGAGACTATCATTTGAAGCACAAGAGCAAGGAGTTCATCATCAACACACCATTTGTTACTTCTGGAGAGTGGTTTCTCCTAGATTGGCTAGGTGTCACTTGGGAGCCTCCGACAAGATTGTGGAGTTGAACCAAGGAGTTTGTAAGGGCAAGGAGATCGCCTACTTCGTGAAGATCTACCGCTAGTGAGGCAAGTCCTTCGTGGGCGACGGCCATGGTGGGATAGACAAGGTTGCTTCTTCGTGGACCCTTCTTGGGCGGAGCCCTCCGTGGACTCGCGCAACCGTTACCCTTCGTGGGTTGAAGTCTCCATCAACGTGGATGTACGATAGCACCACCTATCGGAACCACGGCTCAAAAATCACCGTGTCTCCAAATTGCGTTTGAAATCTCCAAACCCTTCCCTTTACATTCTTGCAAGTTGCATGCTTTACTTTCCGCTGCTCATATACTCTTTGCATGCTTGCTTGAATTGTGTGAAGATTGCTTGACTTGTGCTAAGATAGCTAAAATCTACCAAAGACTAAAACTGGGAATAGGCATAGTTTTTAATTGGTCAAGTAGTCTAATCACCCCCCTCTAGACTTACTTCTCAAGATCCTACAAGTGGTATCAGAGCTTTGGTATCCATTGCTTTGGTTTAATCACCATTGGAGGAAGATGGATGAGTCTACTTTGGGGAGTCTTAGACATAGAGTGCCTATACTTGATGGAGAGTATTTTCATGAGTGGAAAAATGAGATGCTTGTAATTTTCAATCAATATCATTTGAACAAGTACATTGCTAGTCCTTGTGCACCTCATGTTGATCCTATGCATCCTACCATTGATGAGTCTATTGACATGACTAGGAATGTTAGAACTGTTAATCTTATCACTAGAGGCTTGCCTAGAAACTTGATTGGAAAACTGCCTACTCTTGAGTGTGCCTACACTATATGGAAATTTCTTGAGGAATGATTTCCTAATTATTCTTTGAAAAATCTGGATGAAATTCTTCATAAGTCTATTGCCTTGAGTAAGATGAATTCCAATGATCCTATGTTTGGTAATTGTCTATTTGAACTTACAAATCTTATGCGTGCCAAAGGAAATGTTGGAATTATTAGCGATATTATTTCCGAAGCTACTAGACTTCATAGAGGAGATTATTGTCAAACTCATACTAATGAATCACCTTCACTAGGAATTGATCCACCACATGACGATGTTGAACATGGATACTATGATGAGGATGATGATGATGACTTTGATCTTGATAATGCAATGAGACATTTTGGTCTTATGGCAAATCTTCGGATATATATGGCAGGAGGAAAGGAATGGGTTCTTGATAGTGGATGTACCGATCACATGACCAGAGATAAAGACATGTTTTGTGAGCTTGCTGAAAATGATGGTCCTCGAAAGTATGTCACTTTCGGTGACAACTCAAAGGGTAAGGTGGTTGGCCTCGGTAAGGTGGCCATCTCACATGACAGCTCCATTCAGAATGTTATGCTCGTTGAATCTCTTGGCTACAACTTACTTTCAGTATCTAGACTTGCTGATTTCGGTTTCAATGTCCTATTTACTGAAGTAGATTGCCAAGTGTTTCATAGAGACAATCATAAAATGGTCTTTACCGGTATACGTAGAGGTGATCTTTACATTGTTGATTTCACTAAAAAGGCTCAACCTAGAACTTGCTTCATTGCTAAATCCTCTAAAGGTTGGTTATGGCATAGACGACTAGGTCACGTCGGCATGAGAAACCTTGACAAGCTTATTAAAGGGAACCATATCCTTGGTGTTAACGATGTCTTATTTGATAAGGATAGACTTTGCAGTGCTTGTCAAGCAGGTAAACAGGTTGGAGGAAGGCATCCCGTGAAGAACATCATGACCACAAGGAGGCCACTTGAGCTACTTCACATGGATCTCTTTGGTCCCAACGCTTACAAAAGTCTCGGTGGAAATTCTTTTGGTCTAGTTATAGTTGATGATTTTTCAAGATTTAAGTGGGTGTTCTTTCTCGATGACAAATCGCAGGTCCAAAAGATCTTCAAAAACTTCGCCAGGAAGGCTCAAAATCAATTTGAAGTGAAGATCAAGAAGGTTCACAGCGACAACGGAACAGAGTTCAAGAGCGCAAATGTGGACACCTTTATTGACGAAGAAGGGATTTCACATGAGTTCTCGGCTACGTACACACCTCAACAAAATGGAGTTGTTGAGAGGAAGAACCGGACGCTCATTGAAATGGCAAGAACGATGCTTAATGAGTACAAGATGCAGAAGCACTTTTGGGTAGAAGCGGTTGAGACAGCTTGTCATGCAACAAATCGCTTGTATATTCACAAGCTACTCGGCAAGACAGCATACGAGCTCCTCAGCGGTAACAAACCCCAAGCTGGATACTTTCGAGTATTCGGCTGAAAGTGCTACATTCTTGATAAGCATCGTCGTTCTAAATTTGCTCCTAAGCCTCATGAAGGTTTCCTACTTGGTTATGGCTCAAACTCTCACACATACCGTGTCTACAACAATTTCACCCGAAAGGTTGAAGAGACGGTAGACGTGAAGTTTGATGAATCTAACGGCTCGCAAGTAGAGCAATTGCCAATTGATGTAGGAGACAAAGACCCCTCGGAAGCAATCCAAGACTTGTCTATTGGCAAGATTCGTCCAACGGAGGTGAAGGAGAGTACCTCGGCCGTCCAAGTGGAAGCTTCTACTTCACGACAAGGTGAACCAAGAGTTGATACGGAAGCATTCACAAGTGGGACACACCAAGATGAAGAAAACGAGGAAGTACATCAAGAACGTCAACAACCTCCTTCTCCACCACGACAAGAGAACGACAACGCCAATAATGAAGAAGGCCAACAAGAAGAAGAAAAAGATGAAGAAGATGTTCAACCAAGACCCGAGCAAAAGCTTTCACGAGTTCGAGCAAGAATTGCTAAAGACCATCCCGTCGAGCAAATCTACAATGATATCCAAACCGGGAGAATCACTCGCTCTAATACTCGTTTAGCTAACTTTTGTGAACACTATTCATTCATCTCTAGCATTGAACCTATGAAGGTCGAAAAAGCATTGGGAGATCCGGATTGGATAAATGCTATGCATGAAGAGCTACACAACTTTGAGAGAAATCAAGTTTGGACATTGGTTGAGAAGCCCGACAACAACCACAACATCATCTGTACCAAATGGGTGTTTCGCAACAAGCAAGATGAAGATGGACAAGTAGTTCGCAACAAAGCACGTCTCGTCTCCCAATACTACACACAAGTCGAAGGTATGGACTATGGTGAGACTTACGCTCCCGTTGCTAGACTTGAGTCCATTCGCATCTTACTTGCCTATGCTAATCACCATGATATCACCTTATACCAAATGGACATTAAAAGTTCCTTTCTAAATGGTGAAATAGAGGAGGAAGTCTATGTTAAACAACCTCCCGGCTTTATCAATCCTAAGAAACCCAATCATGTCTACAAACTATGCAAAGCTCTTTATGGTCTTAAACAAGCTCCTAGAGCTTGGTACAAATGCTTAACCAAGTTCCTTATTGAAAAAGGCTTTGAAATTGGAAAAATTCATTCTACACTTTTTACTAAAAGCATTAATGGAGAATTATTTGTATGCCAATTTTATGTTGATGATATTATATTTGGATCAACTAACCCTCATTTTAGTGAGAAGTTTGGAAAGCTAATGTCGGAGAAGTTTGAGATGTCAATGATGAGTGAACTCAAATTCTTTCTTGGGTTGCAAATCAAGCAAACTAAGGAAGGTACTTTTGTCTCTCAAACAAAGTACACTAAGGACTTATTCAAGAAGTTCAATATGCAAGAATGCAAAGGTATGTCTACACCCATGCCTACTAGTGGACATCTTGATTTGACCAAAGATGGTGAACTGGTTGATCAAAAGGTTTATCGCTCTATGATTGGTTCATTGTTATACCTATGTGCTTCACGTCCCGATATTATGCTAAGTGTGTGCATGTGTGCAAGATATCAAGCTGCTCCTAAAGAATGTCATCTTAAGGCCGTGAAAAGGATAGTGAGATACTTAATTCACACACCAAATTTTGGCATTTGGTATCCTAAGAGGGCCTCTTTCGATCTTGTTGGCTACTCCGACTCAGACTATGCCAGAGATAAGGTTGATAGAAAGTCCACTTCAGGTACGTGTCAATTCCTTGGTAGATCTCTTGTATCTTGGTCTTCCAAGAAACAAAACTCGGTATCTGAGGGAGTCCTGGATTAGGGGGTGTCCGGATGGCCGGACTAAGACCTTTGGCCGGACTCCCGGACTATGAAGATACAAGATTGAAGACTCCGTCCCGTGTCCGGATGGGACTTTCCTTGGCGTGGAAGGCAAGCTTGGCGATACGATATGAAGATCTCCTCCCATTGTAACCGACTCTGTGTAACCCTAGCCCTCTGCGGTGTCTATATAAACCGGAGAGTTTTAGTCTGTAGGACGAACAACAATCATACCATAGGCTAGATTCTAGGGTTTAGCCACTCCGATCTCGTGGTAGATCTACTCTTGTACTACACATATCATCAATATTAATCAAGAAGGAGTAGGGTTTTACCTCCA
Organism: Triticum aestivum; assembly: GCF_018294505.1. Taxonomy (NCBI): domain Eukaryota; kingdom Viridiplantae; phylum Streptophyta; class Magnoliopsida; order Poales; family Poaceae; genus Triticum; species Triticum aestivum. The sequence goes on along the minus strand of NC_057798.1, from coordinate 430,249,155 downwards.
TCGAGAGGGCCCGAACCTGGGTAAAAACATCGTGTCCCTTGTCTCCTGTTACCATCCGCCTAGACGCACAGTTCGGGACCCCCTACCCGAGATCCGCCGGTTTTGACACCGACATTGGTGCTTTCATTGAGAGTTCCGCTGTGTCGTCACCATCAGGAAGGATGCCGCATCCCGTCTTTAAAGATGGCGTCGTTGCTAAAGGAGCTTTGGCTGTCGGCCAAACTCTCCGGCTAGGCAGGTTTTTGATGATCGCCAGTCCGGCCGCCGCGCCAACGATGACCTCTTGGGCCATCGAAAGCAATCTTCACATTAGCTCGGAGCTCGCCGAGTAGTTAGATCCGATGGAGCTCTTCTCCCTGAACGAACTCTTGGATCGCATCGCGGCCCTGGGAGTCGCTATTGATTACGACCAGATTGGGCTTAAACCTGATCAGAGAGAGATCGACCCTCCCCAGATCACCCACCACATCGAAGTGGTGGAAGAACAATGCGGCAAATCTTCGCCCGCCCTAAGGACCAGATGCGTCCGGATTGCCGATCCCTCCAAGCCGGAAACCCGCGGAGGGGAGGATGTCGCCCAAACCCTGAACCTAAAGTCAGGCAGTAGGCCCGATTCATTGAATAATATCCGAGAAAGCAAGCTTCCAAATTCGGAAACCGCTCAGCCCCTGAATCTTACATCGGGCAGGGTTCCGGATTTATTCCCACCCACCCACCCAACTATACGGGATTTATCCCTAATACGGCAAGAGTCCGGAGAAACAGTACACCATTACTGGGCTAGATTCCTCCTGGTTATGAACAGGATAAAGGACTGCCGTGAGAAAGAAGCAATTTCACTCTTCCTTAACAACTGCACGGACATCGGAATCCTCAACGCCATAAGTTGTCGCGAAATTACACGATTCACCGACTTGACATCCATAGTACGAAAGTACTGCACGATTGAAAGCGTTCGGAAAACCGAAGATAAATTCTGGGACAATCCGGCCCCGAGTATAACACGAGTCCGAAACAAAAGGGCGCATATCGCCAGGCATCTGAGCCAAACATCAAAAAACAAAAACCCTCTACAGGGTACGGGACCGTATTGGAAGGATGGATCAATGGACCCTGTAGAATTCATAATTCAGGGAAAGCCACACCAATGCACAGCCTCAGAGCATGTTGGATACTACGGCAGGTAGCCAGAAGCGGCGAGGAGCTTTTAACTCCAGCACCCGAAGAATACTTCCCCAGTACGGTGTCGACAGTCTTCGAGACATTCACATCAAACAATGCAAGGAAACGAATGCTCCGCAACCTCGCCGAAGTCTACCAAGTAGCAACAATAAACCCATGGAGTGACACGGCTATCACCTTTAACGCCAGTGACGAACCTAAATTCCGGACAGCCCGAGCACCAGCCGCATTGGTCCTCAGTCCGATAGTGGATGGCTTTCGACTTACAAAGGTACTCATGGACGGTGGCAGCGGACTCAACCTCATCTACGAGGAAACCCTGCGAAAAATGGAAATTGACTGGAGCCGCATTGAGCGAAGCAACACAACTTTTAGGGGAATAATCCCAAGCCGGGAAGTGTGCTGTTCAGGAAAGATCACACTGGATGTGGTGTTCGGCACGTCGGACAATTACAGATCCGAGGAGGTCACGTTTCAAGTGGCCCCATTCAGCAGCGGCTACCACGCTTTGCTAGGGCGAGAAGCATTTACAATTTTCCAAGCCATACCCCATTATGGGTACATGAAGCTCAAAATGCCCGGGCCCAACGGAATCATCACTCTCGCAAGTGATCCGGACATAGCACTCCGTGCCGAAAACAAGACAGCCGCACTGGCCCTAGAGGCATTATCTGAGGCCCTAGCGGCCGAGGAGTTAACGGCATTGCGCTCCACGATGGACAGGGACGACGTGATACTAGACAAGAGATCCAAGTCCACCTCTTTTAAACTAGCGGACGAAATAGTCAAATTCCAAGTCCATCCAACGGACCCTACAAAAACGGCCTCCATCGGGGCACAATTAAAACCCGATGTAGACGCCGCACTCAGAGATTTTCTGCGAGAAAATTGGGACATTTTCGCCTGGCACCCCTCGGATATGCCAGGAATCCCACGCAGGCTGGCCGAGCACAGCCTGAACATCATAAAACGGTTTAAACCCGTCAAGCAGACCCTATGGTGCTTTTCCGAACCTAAGAGACAAGCCGTGGGAGAGGAGCTAGCAAAACTGCTGGAAGCCGGGTTCATCAGAGACATAAAATATCCAGACTGGCTAGCAAACCTGGTGATGGTACCAAAGAAGGACAAATCTTGGCGCCTATGCGTCGATTTCAAAGACCTAAACAAGGCCTGTCCAAAGGACCCTTACCCACTCCCTCGAATCGATCAAATCATCGACGCCACTGCAGGACACGACTCACTGTGTTTCCTCGATGCATACTCTGGCTACCATCAAATCAAGATGGCAGAGTCAGACCAGGCCGCAACGGCATTCATCACCCTGTACGGCCCATTCTGCTTCAACACGATGCCCTTCGGGCTCAAAAACGCCGGCGCAACATATCAGCGCATGATTCAGACATGTCTGGCCAACCAGATCGGCAAAATAGTCGAAGCATACGTAGATGATGTGGTCGTCAAAACAAAACACGTCGATACTCTAGTAGACGAATTGAGGCTCACGTTCGACAATCTCCGAACATATGACATTAAGCTCAACCCGGAGAAATACGTTTTCGGCGTACCAGCCGGAAAGCTCATGGGCTTCATCGTATCTGGTAGAGGAATTGAAGCAAACCCAGCCAAGATCCGAGCTCTGTCACAATTAGATACCCCAAAGGACCTCAAACAAATCCAAAAATTGACAGGATGCATGGCGGCTCTAAGCCGCTTTATCTCCCGCTTAGGAGAAAAGGCATTACCCCTCTATCGCCTCCTATGGCGCACCGACCACTTCGAGTGGACGGAGGCCGCCACGGCCGGACTCGAAGAAATAAAAGCCATATTGGCAACAAATCCGGTCCTGTCCGCGCCCAACACGGGCGAACGAATGCTATTATACATCGCCGCAACCCATCAAGTTGTCAGCGCGGTGCTCGTCGTTGAAAGAGAAGCGGACGGACACAAGTTCCCCCTCCAAAAACCAGTGTACTACGTGTCCACTGTGCTAACTCCATGCAAGTCACGGTACCTGCATTATCAAAAGATAGCATACGCGGTGTTCATGGCATCCCGGAAGCCGCGACACTACTTTCAAGAGTGTTCCATAACAGTGGCATCCGAAGTACCCCTTAATGACATTATAAACAACCGCAACGCAACGGGCGGGATTGCCAAATGGGCCATCGAGCTCCTCCCATTCGACATAACCTACAAGCCAAGGCGAGCTATTAAGTCGCAGGTTTTGGCCGACTTCATTGCCGAATGGACTGAAGCCGAACTCCCTAAAGAATATGGCGCATACTCCAACTGGACCATGCACTTCGACGGCTCCAAAATGTTGGCGGGCCTGGGGGCTGGCATCATTCTGATGTCCCCAACCGGGGACACAGTCCAATACGTACTTCAGATAATGTACACGGATTCGAACAACGCAGCCGAATACGAGGCCCTTTTACATGGCCTCCGAATGGCAGTCTCCATGGGCATTCAGCGCCTAGAGGTCCGCGGGGATTCAAATCTCGCAATATCCCAAATAAATGGAGACTTCGACGCCAAGGACCCGAAAATGGCAGCTTACCGCAACGCCATCTTAAAGATGTCAGCCCGGTTTGAGGGGCTCGAATTTCATCACATAGTCCGGGAGAATAACCAAGCAGCAGACATGCTGGCACGCATCGGCGCCAAGCATGAGGCCGTCCCCCACAACATCTTCCTAGAAAGGCTGTTCAAGCCATCTGTATCATGGGACGGAGAATCCGGAAACAGTAGCCCGGACACAACTACACCGCCCCTCACCGAGCATCCTGACGCAATTGGGGGCTACGCCAACGAAACAACGTCGTCAGCCCATGAAATAATGGCAGTCATTGCCCCTTGGACAGAGCCATTCCTAGTCTACCTAACTAGGCAGGAACTTCCCGAGGACCAAAACGAGGCCCGCTGCATAGTGCGGCGATCTAAAGCCTACAAAGTCCACGAGGGAGAGCTATACAAGAAAAGCACAACTGGAGTCCTTCAAAGGTGTATCTCCGAAGAAGAAGGACGAGACCTTTTGGCTGAAATCCATGCCGGACTCGGCGGGCACCACGCCGTAGCCCGGGCCCTTGTAAGCAAGGCCTTCCGTACCGGATTTTATTGGCCAACGGCCCAGGCAGACGCTCAGGACTTAGTGCAACGATGTGTTGGTTGCCAGTTATTCGCCAGCCAAAGCCACATGCCGCCTACCGCCCTACAAACTATACCCATTACCTGGCCTTTCGCGGTCTGGGGGCTTGACATGGTCAGACCCCTTAAAGGAGGAGCCCACAAGCAAAAATACCTACTGCTCATGGTGGACAAATTCACCAAATGGATAGAAGCCAAGCCTGTAAAGACGGCCGAATCCGGACCAGTGATAAACTTCCTTTCCGGGGTTGTACACCATTACGGTGTCCCCCACAGCATCATAACCGACAATGGCACAAACTTCACGGCCGACGAAGTCAAACTTTGGTGCAAAAACATGGGCATCAAGCTCGACTACGCATCAGTCTATCACCCTCAAACGAACGGTCAAGTAGAATGGGCCAATGGTCTCATTATGAGCGGCATCAAACCCAGACTAGTGCAATCCCTCAAGGAATCTGACACGCACTGGGTAGAGGAGCTTGACTCCGTACTCTGGGGGCTGCGGACCACGCCGAATCGCACTACCGGATTCACACCATTTTTTATGGTATACGGCGCAGAGGCGGTACTGCCATGCGACATAATCCATGACTCACCTCGAGTGTGCATGTACGAAGAAAGAGAAGCCGAGCTCGATCGGCAGGACAGCTTGGACGCATTGGAAGAGGAGCGCGACGTGGCAAAGGCTGGTTCCACATTCTATCAACAGCAGGCTCGAAGATATCAAAGCAGAGAAGTACGGGCCAAAACATATAACGTTGGCAAACTAGTTCTACGCCTGCCGGACAAGAAAAAGGATAAATTAAAGCCCAAATGGGAGGCCCCCTCCAACATCGACCAAGTACTGACCGGCGGAGCGTACCGTCTGCAAGGCGCATCGGACAACCGACTCGAGCCGAACCCATGGAATGCAGCACGCCTACGAAGGTTCTACGCCTAGCACCGGACTCCGTGTTCGTCTCCTTCTCTCGTCCCTTTGTTTATTTTTTGTTTTTATTTTTGGCAGTCCGGGATTTTGTTCCTTCTCCCTCCCCCTTTTTCTGACAAGCCCTTAGGGGCTCGCATGTGCAATATTCGCACGCACCCGACGCGCTACCTGCGCTCACAATACCTGGGGGCTTCTCTACCAAGAAGTTTATATAAAATGGGCCTCATGCCCAAAACATGTGTAATGCTTCCGCATGAACCTTTTATACACCATTATATGCATCGATATGACTTAAGTTTTGGCCAAGCTGGGTTGCCTGGCTCCTGTGCTTACCCCTACGTTCCCGTTCGTTCGGCTAGGTGGTAAAGGGAGCACCTCTGTGATTGTTACTGCCGGGTCAGCCGGATGTGTACCTCAGACTGGATGAAGCCGAAAGCTAGCGTTCTTAAGGGAATATTCAGTCGGTGAGCTAAAAGATGATCTTTCGTATTACTTTTTTGCCCCCAGATGCTTTTCTGCTCTTCCTGGCAGTTCGGACATGCACTTTAGGGCATGCCTCCCAGGGAAAGGAACCCCTAACGGAACTATTCTCTCTGGAAGATGTTTCTTACTAACCATGTAATATAACATAACTAGTTGGGCACTTGTCTGCTAAAGCACTTATGACCCCTACGCCTTGTCTCCATGCATGCCCTGGTTCTTACATAACCAAGAGGGTATTCAGACACACTCTGGACTATAGGGTCCAGAGGTCGAAGCGAAAAGGTCCACAATGACAAACGATCTACAATCCGGCTAGAGGACATATTTTATGTCATTTTTACATAGTCAACCCGACTCGGCATATTCTTCTTCAATGCCATCTAACAGGTGGTCTAATTTACAGTCCTGTTGGGAATACTTTGCAGCCAGCTCCACCTGGCCATATGCCAAGCTGACCGGGATCTCCTTTCTGTTCGGACCTATAGGGTCGACCTCGGCCATGTGGTTTGGGTCAGCCTTCGTGTACCGAGTCTTCACCATGGCCCAGGCCTCCCTGGCACCTTGACAGCAAGCTGATATCTTCCATAACCAGAAGTGCTGCCGCACTCCCTCCAGCTTCTTGGCAAGCTCCTCAAGGCCTTCGGGCACGGAGAGGGATGGCCACATATCCTGGATGACGCCTCGCATTGCCTCCCGAACTCGCTCGTGTAGTTGCAATAGCTCGGAAAGAAGGTCTCCCGATGAACCAGGCATTTCCTCCGCCGGACGACCCGTCAGCAGACCTACAGACATAGCTTTGTCAATCGACTTCCTCGCCGAATTCTTTTTTCAAAGATTCGCTCAAGCACTTACTAAAAATGCCGTGTCGAAGTCGCCGATTCTCCTTCACGGCAGAAGACAGCTGAATGCGAACGTCTTTCAGTTCCCCGCCTAGCTGGGTATTGGCGTCTTGAAGCTTGTTATTCTCTTGCCTCACCCTCGTCAGCACGTTCTCGCCATCCTTTAGTTGGTGTAGGAGTTGTTGCTAGTCCGGATTTACTCCGGCCTCATCTACATTATTATAGTCAGGGTTGCACGTCTGGCGCATTTCAAAATGGAGGTACCTTTCGAAGCACATATTACCTGCGGGAGTCCCGTTGACATTCTCCGAAGTGGCCAATGCGGCCTCGAGCTGAGCCTTGCACTCTTCGAGCTCCTGGGACAATTGCGTGTTCTTCTTTGTAAGACACTGTATAGCAGATGATCCTTCAAACAGTTATCTTCACTGCTTCAAGTCTCGGGGGCTACTGACACATATAACCTTCAATTCTACTCACCTGTATGTCTTTCACATACTGCTCCATGGCTCTGGCTAGACCATTTTGAGCAGCACGGAGATACGCATCTCTTGTATTAAAGGCGTCCAACGCCTCTGGGGAGAAACACGCGTCACGGAGAATAGTCCGGCGACGACTGTGGTTTAGGGCACTCTCCACCTCTGAATTGGTGGCAGATAGCCCGTCGGCGCCCTCTGTCGGAGGAGCGCCCGAGGCACATCCCGTGTCCGCCTCCGCTTTCGGACCCGGCCTCGAACCTTGGCCGGCAGACATATTCCGGTGGGCTCTCTTCTTTCTAAGAAAATCATGAGCATTAGTAAGACTCAAGGGCATAAACCCTAGGCGTTAAATCCACACACCATACCGTTGCACCGGAATCTCGATCTGGTCCGCACTTCTTTTTTGCCCGCCTGGTTTTAGCGGCCCTTGTTGGCTGCCCACCGTGGGCTCGGCCTTCCGCCTCAAGGATTTACCCTGCGAAGCGCTGTAAGTGCACGACATGCAAGATAAAGCATGAGAATACTGGGACTTCGGTCTTAGTTACCTTGAAGGCTGGAAGTAGTCCGGGGTAGTCGGCCGTGATGGCCACTCAGGAGTTATCCTTGCTCAATTGATGAAATACTCCATCAACCAACTCCATGCATAAGTCTGGATCTTCTTGGGAGTCCGGATTGAGGGACCGTTCTAGATCCTCGGGTTGTGGAGCAGGGCTGTTTATTTCCTTCATAGCCTGGCGCAGCTACTGCGTTTAAACATTACTAGTCTAAGTACTCAACTACGGGAATTTAGAAAATGGATAGGCAAGTGAAAGTGTCCGCTCACCCAACTAGGAGGATTGTACATAGAGAATCCGCCTTCCGGGTTGACACGGAGGAATTCTTCCTCATCCCCCTTGTACAAAGCGGATAAGATTCTCGTTAAAGTGGCGGCCGAATCTGGCCCCTTGCGACCGCACCGGGTAGCATCATCCTCCCCGTTGAAATCCCACATGGGGTGGCCTCTGTATTGGAGCGGCTGCACCCCTCGCGTGATGCATATGGCCATGACCTTGATCATGGTCAGTCCAGAATGAGCCAACAACCTTATCCGGCTCATCAGGTACAGGACATCCCTGTCAGCTTCCCTCTGAGGGTTCCGTGGGCGCCAACTCAGGCGCTTCTTCAACGGGGCATTATTGAACTCGGGGAGGCCGATCCGTACAGGGTCCGACATGGGGACGTCATCTATATAAAACCATTCCGAGGGCCAGTCTTCGGACACCCTCTTTGGGGTGCCAGATAGATATCCGGTCCCGGTGATGCGCCATAGTTCGGCTCCGCCCACTTGATAAATAGACCCCTCCCTAGAACGAGGCACAAGGCAAAACAACCTCTTCCACAGTGCGAAATCGGCCTCAATGCCCAAGAACAGCTCGCAGAGGGCCACGAAGCCCGCAATGTGCAGAATGGAGGCGGGCGTGAGGTTGTGTAGCTGGAGGCCGTAGAACTCTAGCAACCCTCGAAGAAACGGATGAATTGCAAATCCGAGTCCTCTCATTAAATAAGGGACTAGGCATACCCACTCTCCTCGAGAGGGATGGGGGACGCTCTCCGCCTGCTCTCCGCCGCTATAGGTAGCAATCCCGGCTCGAACTGGGACCATATATGCTGGGGGGAGAAGCCCCTTGGACTGAAGCACTACTAGCTCACTATGCGGGATGGAACACCGCCCCCAATCTCCGGGCCGAGCGCTGGAGGGGCGAGAGGAGGAGCTGCACCGACCGGCCATGGTGGAATGGATCTCTGTCGAAGGCACTCTGATGAAATCTCGCGGAGGGAAGATGGTGTGAATTGGATCTAAATCCCCGTCTCTTTTATGGGCGGTTCATTAACGCAACCAGGGGGGTAACTGAAAAAATCCCCTGGCTTTTCGCATTCGTTTGACACGTGGAAGATGGTCATTATGGGGCACAGAAGCAGAGGAGAGCAGCACACACTAGAAGCCGGACACTATTCGACGGATACAAAGAATTTGCAGGAGAACCCGCCTTGCAATGCCGAAGACAACTTGCGCGCCGGACTTGTCGTCATTGAAGCCTGGTTCGGGGGCTACTGAGGGAGTCCTGGATTAGGGGGTGTCCGGATGGCCGGACTAAGACCTTTGGCCGGACTCCCGGACTATGAAGATACAAGATTGAAGACTCCGTCCCGTGTCCGGATGGGACTTTCCTTGGCGTGGAAGGCAAGCTTGGCGATACGATATGAAGATCTCCGCCCATTGTAACCGACTCTGTGTAACCCTAGCCCTCTCTGGTGTCTATATAAACCGGAGAGTTTTAGTCCGTAGGACGAACAACAATCATACCATAGGCTAGATTCTAGGGTTTAGCCACTCCGATCTCGTGGTAGATCTACTCTTGTACTACCCATATCATCAATATTAATCAAGCAGGAGTAGGGTTTTACCTCCATCGAGAGGGCCCGAACCTGGGTAAAAACATTGTGTCCCTTGTCTCCTGTTACCATCCGCCTAGACGCACAGTTCGGGACCCCCTACCCAAGATCTGCCGGTTTTGACACCGACAGTATCCTTATCCACTGCCGAAGTGGAATACATTGCCGCTGGTTCATGTTGTGCTCAATTACTTTGGATGACCCAAACTCTTAAAGATTATGGGATATATGTGAAACATGTTCCATTACTTTGTGACAATGAAAGTGCTATCAAAATTGCTCATAATCCCGTGCAACATTCTCGAACTAAGCATATTGAAGTTCGTCATCATTTCATTCGAGATCATGTTGCCAAAGGGGACATTAATCTTAAGCATGTTCGCACCGAAAAGCAATTAGCGGATATTTTCACTAAACCACTTGATGAGAAAGTGTTTTGCAGGTTGAGAGGAGAATTGAACATCATTGATGCTTCAAACTTGGAGTAGAAACTCCATTGGATAGATGCAAGACATGAGCTTATGACTAATCCTTGATATTTCTCTTATGATGAAAATCCTATGTCTTGGATATATTTGCACCTTGCATGTTATCTAACCCATGTAGGTACTTGGTTGAATCAAATTTGATGAGATTGTAACCTACTCATATCTTGAGCAATCTCTACGTCACCAAGTCTATACACTATGGTGGTTGAAGACAAGGAAGCACAGAACCATTCGAACATATCCTTTGACAAATTCTATGTTGAGTTTCATGATTATCATTTTTGGATACACAAGTGCTGTTCCTTGAAAGAACTAACCCATGTAGGAAGATGAACTCAAATTCCAAGTGGTGCTCCCAACTCTTGATGAGCTACATCAACCTTGAGCAACCTACACAAGTTCAACTACATGAACAATCAACACCACCATCCAAGGTATGTTATTCCATCTTAGAGAAGCTTTACTCCGAGTCATGAGCTAAAGCAACTCGACAAGATGTGAGTACATCAAGATGCTTAAACGAAAAATAGTAACCCCATTTTGAGCTTAAACGATGAGTATGACCTATGATCAAGTGATCTCACTTGACTCCTAAGTCAATATACTCTAACATAGGTGACTTTGTCGCCGACCAATTCTAGATGAAGTTCTCTCGTGTTCTTTTCTGTGCTTTTGCATTTGTCTCATGCATGTTTGTTTCCCCTTTCAAAAAAAAACTTCATCTAGATTTCTTTACAGTTTCTTCTTGTTTATTGTCTGCTCTGCATTTCCTGCATCCAATTCATTGCATATCATTCAGTTAATTCCTTGCAAATCCTTGTGAGATCTTACTAGTCTAGTGAGCTGAGGTGACATGTGTTTTCTCTGCGATGAACTCGATCTCACCGGTTTGTTGTTTTTGGTCCAACCGAATCCTCTTGGTGCAACCGAAGTATACCACTCGGTGCCACCGACTTCACAATAGGAAAAACATTTTGCCACTTATGATCCAGCTCCACTCAATAAATCTTGTCCTCTACAAGCATCACCTTTTTATCAGTGCTTTGTGCTGTGACTCGAGGATCAAACCCATTCACAACAAATTCCAGAAGGCCCTTCTTGGAAATTGATGTCGAAGGGGGAGAGAGAGATCACATCAAAGCTTATCACTTCCAAAGGGAGAGAGAGACCTCTAGGGGGAGAGAATACTCAAGAAGAGAGTAATTCTCAAGGATCCCAGATGCTTTGTGTTCAAGAGGAGAGATGCCACATGTCTTCTTGAGGGGAAAGACCTGTTCATATGTGCTTATTTGCATTAGCTCGGTTCATTTGTTTCTTTTAGCTCTGATTTTCTGTTACCTATCTTCTCCCAGTATCCCATGCTAGATTCAGGGGGAGCAAGACATCTAAGGGAAAGAAATCATTTAAATTCATTGCATATCTTTACCTTTGGGGACATGTCTAATCCAATGTGGTACTTAGTACTCACTCTCTACATGTCATCCCAGTCTTGGTATTCTTGTGGTTTCTTCTGTTTGCTCTTGCTAGTAGGTGTATCTGTGTTATCTAACCTTGTTTATGCAGGTTCATTCCATCCTAAGCCAACTCAAGACCACAAGGTAAGTATATGCATCACAATCATGTGTATGAGGAATTCTTGCTGATGTACATACTGTTTGCAAGAAGGACTCATGAGCATGAAGGTATTTTTTTAATATTCTTCGCTCTGATGCATATGGCCAGGATACATGTAACACATTGCCTACTCTATCATGGTTATGCTATCACATGCTTCTATATTCCACATTCACATGATTGCAAACATGTAGGGGGAGCCTATGCTTGTTACATGTCTTTCCAAAGCTTTACTTGCTATCCTCTTTATCTTTATCTAAAGCTTTGATGTATGGTTTCATCAATTACCAAAAAGGGGGAGATTGAAAGCACAAGTGCTCCCTGGGTGGTTTTGGTAATTAATGTCAACATATCTCTTGTTGGACTAACACTTTTATCTAGTATGTTTCAGATAAGTTCAACAATGGAGTGGCATGAACTAAAGGATGTGGAACCCCTTCAAGATGCTAAGAACAAAGGATTGGCCCAAGATTCAAGCTCAAGACTCTTCATTTTATATTTTAGTGATCCAAGATCACATTGAGTCTATAGGAAAAGTCAATACTATCAAGGAGGGATGAGGTGTTGCTTAATGAGTTTCTTGCTCCACAGTGCTTAGTGATATGCTCCAAAAACCCTCAACTACTTTCCCACATCCACACATATAAGACCTAAACCTAAAGTCAAGCTCGACCCCACCGATTCTTTCTATTCGGTGCCACCGAGTTCAGATGTCATAGCCACTGCCACAAACCCTAGGCAAATCGGTCTCACCGATAGGGATCTCGGTCTCACCGAGATGGGATTGCAATCTATCTGTTTATGTCCATTATCAAAATTGGTCTTACCGAGATTGAGTAATCGGTACTACCGAGATTACAATGCAAACTCTCTGGTTAACTTATTACCAAAATCGGCACCACCGAGTTTGAGTAATCGGTCCCACCGAGTTTGCCTGACCAACTCTCTGGTTAGCTTATTACCAAAATCGGTCTCACCGAGTTTGTGTAATCGGTCGCAATGAGATTACGTTATGCCCTAACCCTAACCATATCGGTCCTACCGAGTTGCATGTCGGTCCCACCGAAAACCCTAACGGTCACATTGTTTACTAAATTGGTCTGACCGAGTTTGTTGATTCGGTCCCACCGAGATTGGTAAATCATGTGTAACGGTTAGATTTTGTGTGGAGGCTATATATACCCCTCCACCTCCTCTTCATTCATGGAGAGAGCCATCAGAACAAACCTACACTTCCAACTTACCATTTCTGAGAGAGAACTACCTACTCATGTGTTGAGGCCAAGATATTCCATTCCTACCATATGAATCTTGATCTATAGCCTTCCCCAAGTTGCTTTCCACTCAAATCTTCTTTCCACCAAATCCAAATCCTGTGAGAGAGAGTTGAGTGTTGGGGAGACTGCCATTTGAAGCACAAGAGCAAGGAGTTCATCATCAACACACCATTTGTTACTTCTTGGAGAGTGGTGTCTCCTAGATTGGCTAGGTGTCACTTGGGAGCCTCCGACAAGATTGTGGAGTTGAACCAAGGAGTTTGTAAGGGCAAGGAGATCACCTACTTCGTGAAGATCTACCGCTAGTGAGGCAAGTCCTTCGTGGGTGACGGCCATGGTGGGATAGACAAGGTTGCTTCTTCGTGGACCCTTCTTGGGTGGAGCCCTCCATGGACTCGCGCAACCGTTACCCTTCGTGGGTTGAAGTCTCCATCAACGTGGATGTACGATAGCACCACCTATCGGAACCACGGCTCAAAAATCACCATGTCTCCAAGTTGCGTTTGAAATCTCCAAACCCTTCCCTTTACATTCTTGCAAGTTGCATGCTTTACTTTCCGCTGCTCATATACTCTTTGCATGCTTGCTTGAATTGTGTGAAGATTGCTTGACTTGTGCTAAGATAGCTCAAATCTGCCAAAGACTAAAATTGGGAAAAGGCATAGTTTTTAATTGGTCAAGTAGTCCAATCACCCCCTCTTGACTTACTTCTCAAGATCCTACAGTTACTTTAGCATAATAAATCATATGACAATATATATTTATATATGTTGTTGTTTCAAGAATGATCATGATTCCCTCATGTCTGTATTTTATTTTATCGACACCTCCATCTCTAAATCATGTGGACATATTTTTTGATTTCGGCTTCCACTTGAGGACAAGCGAGGCCTATGCTTGGGGGAGTTGAGACGTCCATTTTGCATCATGCTTTGATATTGATATTTATTGCATTATGGGCTGTTATTACACATTATGTCACAATTCTTATGCCTTTTCTCTCTTATTTTACAAGGTTTACATGAAGAGGGAGAATGCCGACAACTGGAATTCTGGGCTGGAAAAGGAGCAAATATTAGAGACCTATTCTGCACAACTCCAAAAGTCCTGAAACTTCACGGAGGCATGTTTTGGAATTAGTAAAAAATACTGGCGAAAGAATCAACCAGAGGGGGCCCACACCCTGGCCACGAGGGTGGGGGGCGTGCCCTACCCCCCTGGGCGCGCCCCCTGTCTCGTGGGCTCCCTGGCAGGCCTCCGGTGCCCATCTTTTGCTATATGAAGTCTTTCGCCCTGGAAAAAATCATAAGGAAGCTTTTAGGACGAAGCACCGCCGTCTCGAGGCAGAACCTTGGCGGAACCAATCTAGGGCTCCAGAGGAGATGTTCTACCGGGGAAACATCCCTCCGGGAGGGGGAAATCGTCACCATCGTCATGACCATCGATCCTCTCGTCGGGAGGGGGTCAATCTCCATCAACATCTTCACCAGCACCATCTCCTCTCAAACCTAGTTCATATCTTGTATCCGATCTTTGTCTCAAAACCTCAGATTGGTACCTGTGGGTTGCTAGTAGTGTTGATTACTCCTTGTAGTTGATGCTATTTGGTTTATTCGATGGAAGATTATATGTTCAGATCCTTAATGCATATTAATACCCCTCTGATTATGAACATGAATATGATTTGTGAGTAGTTATGTTTGTTCCTGAGGACATGGGAGAAGTCTTGCTATAAGTAGTCATGTGAGTTTCGTATTCGTTCGATATTTTGATGAGATGTATGTTGTCTCTCCTCTAGTGGTGTTATGTGAACGTAGACTACATGACACTTCACCATTGTTTGGTCCTAGAGGAAGGCATTGGGAAGTAAAAAGTAGATGATGGGTTGCTAGAGTAACAGAAGCTTAAACCCTAGTTTATGCGTTGCTTCGTAAGGGGCTGATTTGGATCCATATGTTTCATGCTATGGTTAGGTTTACCTTAATTCTTCTTTCGTAGTTGCGGATGCTTGTGAGAGGTGGTAATCATAAGTAGGATGCTTGTCCAAGGAAGGGCAGTACCCAAGCACCGGTCCACCCACATATCAAATTATCAAAGTAAGTAACGCGAATCATATGAGCAAGATGAAAACTAGCTTGACGATAACTCCCATGTGTCCACTGGAGCGCTTTCCTTTATATAAGAGTTTGTCCAGGCTTGTCCTTTGCTACAAAAAGGATTGGGCCACCTTGCTGCACCTTTTTTACTTTTGTTACTTGTCACCCATTGAGGGAGTCCTGGATTAGGGGGTATCCAGACAGCCGGACTGTATACTTTGGCCGGACTATTGGACTATGAAGATACAAGACTCAACACTTCGTCCCATGTCCGGATGGGACTCTCCTTTGCGTGGAAGGCAAGCTTGGCGATTCGGATGTTAGATCTCCTTCTTTGTAACCGACTCTATGTAACCCTAGCCTCCTCCAGTGTCTATATAAACTCGAGGGTTTAGTCCATAGGACAGGAACAATCATAATCATAGGCTAGCTCCTAGGGTTTAGCCTCTACGATCTCGTGGTAGATCAACTCTTGTAATACTCATATCATCAAGATCAATCAAGCAGGAAGTAGGGTATTACCTCCATCGAGAGGGCCCGAACTTGGGTAAAACATCGTGTCCCCTGCCTCCTGTTACCATTAGCCTTAGACGCACAGTTCGGGACCCCCTACCCGAGATCCGCCGGTTTTGACACCGACATTGGTGCTTTCATTGAGAGTTCCTATGTGTCATCGCTGCGAGGCTCGATGGCTCCTTCAATCATCAACAACAGCACGGTCGAGGGTGAGACTTTTCTTCCCGGACAAATCTTTGTGTTCGGCGGCTTCGTACTGCGGGCCAATTCGCTTGGCCACCTGGAGCAGATCAACAGCTACGCCCCTGGCCTTCAGGTCAGGTTTGGAAACTTTAATTACACGGCCGACGTCCACGGAGACTTGATCTTCGACGAATTCGGGCCTGCGTCAGGAGCACCGAACGGTCACGACGGGCCCGACTCGGATCTGCCGTCAGACAATATTTGGGATATCGCACCTGCAACAGCCTCGGACCTAAATCCAGGGCAGAGCGCGTCGTCCGAGGACGGGTCGATGGACCCCGCCACGGAAGCCGCATACTCATCGGTGTTGGAGCCGAACACAGACTCCACCTCTAAGGAAATCTGTGTCGCCGGACCCCCGGACTTGTTTCCGGCTGTAGGTCCCGGACCGCGTGCATCCGTGCCCATCGAAGCTGATTGGGCACCAATCATGGAGTTCACTGCCGCGGATATCTTTTAGCACCCACCCTTTGCTGACGTGATAAACTCTTTAAGGTCTCTCTCTTTGTCCGTGGACTCTTGGCCGAACTATGTCCGACTCAAGGGGGATTCGGACAACGAAGAAAATCGCCGCCCACCCACCACCCACTTAATAGCCACTATCGATGACCTAGCAGACATGCTTGACTTTGACTCCGACAATATCGACGGTATGGACGTCGGTGCAGGGGACGATTTCGAACCACCGCCCACGGGGCGCTGGACCGCCACCTCATCATATGATATATACATGGTAGACACGCCTAAGGAGGACAACGGCGACAAAAAGGGCACAACGGAGGATAAACCCCCCGGACAAAAGCCAAAACGACTGCGCAGGTGCCGCTCTAAGTCCAGCCACAGTAAAAATAGCGATAACAGCGCTAGAAAAATCAACACCGCGGTCAACTCCAAAGGCAACAACGACCATATGGACCCAGCGATGGAGCAGGATGAGCCAGGTCACGCAAAACACAGCCCGGAGCAGATGCGCGATCACAACAATCCCGAGGGCCGAACTCATCAACCTGCCTCCGGAGAAGAGTACAGTTTGGACGATGATGCATTCATCATCCCGGGAAAACGTTTGGAACGAGATAACCTCCACAGAAGGCTTATGGCCACTACAAGAAGCCTAAAGAACCAGAAGCAAAGGCTTAAGGCTGCGCAGGATACGCTCAACCGCAGGTGGAATAAAGTGCTAGACATTGAAGAAAAATATGGCGACGATCGCCACACAAAAAGCTACCCAAAGCGCAAGCTGCTGCCAGAATTCGACGATGAGGCCATTCCGCCGAAGAACAATATGGCCAATCGGCCGGACCAACCACTTCATGACCGCGATAGAGCAGCTACTGACACCGCACATGATTTACGTGAGCTCCTGGACAAAAAGGCCGGTGCGACGAGGTCCATCTATGGATCAAGAGGACATGCTCCGGCGCAGGATTACGGTCACCAAGACGATCACACTGATTGAATACCAGTTCGGAATCAACACCGGACACAACAACAGTCGACAGCATGCCACGACATGTCCAGATACAAAGGGGCTGTGCACCCTCTTTGCTTCACCGACGAGGTACTGGATCACGAATTCCCACAAGGATTCAAACCCGTGAACATAGAGGCATACGACGGAACGACAAACCCTGGGGTCTGGATTGAGGATTTTATCCTTCATATCCACATGGCTCGTGGGGATGACCTCCACACCATCAAATACCTTCCCCTCAAGTTGAAAGGGCTAGCTCGGCATTGGTTGAAAAGCCTCCCCAAAAATTCAATCGGAAGTTGGGAGGAACTTGAGGACGCTTTCAGGGCCAATTATCAAGGGACCTATGTCCGACCTTCGGACGCAGACGATTTAAGTCACATAATACAACATCCCGGAGAGTCAGCCCATAAGCTTTGGAACAGATTTCTCACTAAGAAAAATCAAATTGTCGATTGTACGGATGCCAAAGCCCTAGCGGCCTTCAAACACAGTATCCGGGACGAGTGGCTTGCCAGACACCTCGGCCAACAACAGCCGAGGACAATGGCGGCCTTAACAAGCCTTATGACCCGCTTCTGCGCGGGTGAGGACAGCTGGTTGGCCTGTAGAGGCACCAGTGACCCAGGCACACCCGAAATTAGGGATGGCAACGGGAAGCCACGACGCAATAAAAACAAGCGTCGAAACAAGGAAGAAAGTCCAGACAACACAGCGGTTAACGCCAGATTTAGGGGCTCTCGACCTGGTGAACGAAAGAAGCCATTTAAAGGCAGCAAAGAGGGACCGTCCGGCCTAAACAAAGTCCTCGACAGATTGTGCCAAATTCATGGCACCCCCGAAAAACCTGCGAACCACACTCACAGATAATGCTGGGTCTTTAAGCAGGCCGGCAAGTTAAATGTTGAACACAAGGGAAGGGAAACACCAAGTGAAGACGAGGATGAGCCTCGCCAGCTGAACACTGGGGGACAGAAAAAATTCCCACCAGAAGTAAAAACAGTAAACATGATCTATGTGACTCACATACCAAAGAGAAGGCGCAAACGCGCGCTCAGAGACGTATATGCTATAGAGCCCGTCGCCCCCAAACTCAACCCCTGGTCGGCCTGCCCGATCACTTTTGATCACAGGGACCACCCAACTAGTATCCGGCATGGAGGATCGGCTGCCTTGGTGCTCGACCCAATAATCGATGGATACCATCTGACTCGTGTCCTCATGGACGGTGGTGGTAGTCTCAATCTAATATATCAGGACACTGTCCGCAAGATGGGGATAGACCCATCCAAAATCAGCTAAAGTAACACCACCTTTAAAGGAGTGATACCAGGCGTTGAGGCATGCTGCAGGGGCTCCCTCGTATTAGAGGTGACATTCGGTTCTCCCGACAACTTCAGAAGGAAAGAATTACTCTTCGACATCGCTCCCTTCTGAAGCGGTTATCATGCATTACTCGGAAGAACGGCCTTCGCTCGCTTCGACGCAATACCGCACTACGCCTACCTTAAACTCAAGATGCCCGGTCCACATGGCGTCATCACTGTTAGCGGAAACACAAAGCGTTCCTTACATGTGGAAGAGTATGTGGCGGATCTAGCAGCCGGACACTAAGCGGCCTCTCCTATCAGAATGCATGATCGGTCGTTAAGACCACGGACACGGTTAGATGAGTCCGGCGCACCACCGTCGGTAACAGCCCAGATAAACTTGAGATGGGTGCTATACATGTACCCCCATAGAGGGCACCAGGGGCTGCAAACATGTAACAAATCCCACCATTTGGCTTGACCTTATTAACATGCCAATGTCTCACACTTCTACTATCCATTGATAATAACCAACTTTTCGCACACTTACACCATACTCTTTTACATGAGTTTTCCTTTTTATAGACACCATTCGTGCGACACCCTTCCAGGACACGGCATAACAGAGACAAAGGCGCAGACATGCAGTAGGGCCCCACTCAAAGGTTTCTCTTTAGATTAAGCCCCTGTGTAAACCTTCTTTATTGTCTCTTGTTGCTTGACATCCCATGGGTATTCAATACACCCACAGGGGATACTGGCGTTATTGGCATTTCGCCATGACAGACTAATGCACGTACCTAGAAATACAGGGTTCATAATCAAGGGCGCTACTCAGCCCAGTATATGTTATAAAGTCCGAATACCTTCGGGAGTGTTCGACATCGCGAGTTTGGCCTTATATGCATCAGCTCTGAATCATGTCTTTGGTCAAATGTTGGATTTTCCTGGCTCCTGGGTTTGCTGCCTTACGTTCCGTTCTATCGGCTAAGGCGGCCAAATGAGAACTACTGCGATTGTGCCCTGGTTATTCCGGATGAGCACTCAGTAGAGAAAGCCGAAAATTGACTGTCATGATACAACGAGAGACTGGTCAACCACTCGAGGACTCATCGGAATCTTCGGGATTCCTCTGCATTAACGAAGGGCCGTTTCCCGGTCATGTACATACGCGCCCGTATCTGAATGCACGCAAAGGTACCAGGGGCTACATAGTAGACCCACCGTCAAACTACTATGGCTAAGTGAAAGTGTTAAAGCTATATAGTCCGGTTGCCTAGTTCGACGTGCGATCACCTCCTAAATGGACCAAGACGTTGGATCAAGTGTGATTATGCACATTTTTGCGAACACCCCCGCATTATATGCGTGGGGGCTGAAGCCAATGACTGCTAACTTTCAGGTTATATATATACATCAAACGGCCGCACAGGAGGCACTATAACACTTTCGGGCGAAAGTATAAACATAGCCTCTATAATTGAAGTAGAATTGTTTTTACAATTGAATGACTTGTCACTTGAACATGACACTCTTCGAGCACTAAGCTTCTATTAAACGGGCACCTTCTGTGACCTGCTCAAAATAGTGCTCGGCTGAGTCCTGGCTTCCTGCCGGATTCTAGGTTGCAATGATGGTGGCCTCAATATCCGCCCAATATGTTTTAACATGGGCAAGAGCCATCCTCGCACCCTCTATGCACGAAGACCTCTTCATGGCATTGATTCGTGATACGGCGCCAAGGAATTGTTACACTAAACCAAAATAACTGTCCGGCCTCAGTCCCTTCTGCCATAGATGGTCTATTACAAACCTCATTGCAAGACCGGACAACCTATGGAGCTCGGCCATAGCGGCCATCCTCTCACTCAATGGCAACGGGCGCGTTGGAGCACTAAATTGCGACCAGAATAGCCTTTCTACTTCATTATCTTTTTGATCCTTGAAGAACTTGGTGGCATCAGGCATACTTTTTGCCAGATCCGCATACGCATCTGCAGCGCTCCAAAGCTGATCCAGAGGAGCGTCCTTTGGATCTAAGAACTTCATCCGCAACAAATAGGGGCTTCCAGCCACAATTTCTCCGGCCTGTCGAAGCTCCTCCCGCGCAGCTCTAATTTCAGAACGCGTCTCCTTGGCTGCATCAAGGGCCTTCTTCAGGTCAGCCGACTTCGCCTGATTCTCCTTTTCAAGGAGCTCATACCGGCGGGCAGCATCTCTTAGCTCCACAGCCATCTCGGCTATTTTATCTTCACTTCGACGATGAGCAGCCTATTCGACTCTCAAATCTTTGGCCGCCTTTAGGGTAGCCGCATTGCTAGCCCGGGCTTGTTGCTTGGCTAGGGCAAGTTCCGCCCTCAGGGCCTCCACGGCAGCAGCTCCGCTTGCAGCCAAAGCATATCACATTAACATTATGCTCCTCTTAATATTTCCTAAAACAAATAAGGAAAAAAGAGCACATACTCTGTGACTCGTCAAGCCGCTCGTTCAGCGTCCACTACATCAATCTGTCGCCTCAGTTCGACGAATTCAGCGGTCCAGTCTACCACCGGACCCTTAGCCACCTGCGCATGAATGTAGTGCGATCATTACTTGGGAGTGTGATCCTCCGTTTGCCGCCTAGGGCTGGCAACCAGAGTCTCAGGGGCTACTATCTATACGGAGCACAGCTAGCGCGTGCGGTACAACCAAAAAATCACGTATTTCATTATGTACCTCAAAGCCTTTGAGCAGGCTCGTAAAAGCTTCATTCAACCCGCTTGTGGCAGATGAAATCTTCTCAAACACCGTACCCATTAACGTACGGTGATCCTTCGAGAGAGCAGCTTGTTCCAGAAGGCCCGTCAGTGTGTCCGGCCGGTCGCCGGACTGTACCGGACCCTTCTTATTGCCCTCCCTAGGAGCCGAACGCTCCGGGCTCAGGGCGGCCGAAGTGTTAGCTTCTGGCCTCGGCGAATCTGGACTCCTCTGTGACGACACCTCAGGGTCGCCCGCCCCATGGGGCGGAGAGGCAGGTGGGGTTTCACTCTCCATCTTCTCCGGAAGAAGATCCCCCGAAGACGAACTCTGTCGAGAAGAGCTGCTAACCGGACTGCAAAGGATGGATCCTAGTTATTGTTCTCGGAGGAGGAAGAAGTAGCTTTGTATTCACGATTAACTTACAACTCGGCGAAGGGCTGGCCCGTTGCGGGCATGGCGCGGTGAGGACGCCCTCGGGGCAGGGCCCCCTGGTGAAGTTTTCTTACCTTGTCTAGGCACCTCCATTTCCAAGTCTTTGGAGGTGGACCTCTTCTTCCCGCGGAGGGAGGAAACCTTAGATTCCCCTCCCTGACTATCTTCCTTCGTGGCGACAGTAATTCCCCCGGTTTGGATGTGCAATGTGTGAAGCTCGGCTTCTGTATTCTTCCCTTCGTCTTTCCCCGAGGGCACTTGACTTAGCACACGTCTAAGCATCCTGGATATTGCAGGACTAGGTGAGCCTTCGGGAAGTGGGGCCGGACACCTGATTTTCTCCGCCTTGCTGAGCCAATCCTGGCCGTGGACAGTTTTCAGAATAATGTTGTGATAAATAGAAACAAAGTTTTTGGTTTCAGGGTTACTTACTTGGGTATCTAGGCGGTTGCAGCTCAGGCCCGCATCCTCGATGGTGTCCGGACACTTTACTTGTGGTCCGAAGAACAGCCTGTACATCCCTTCGAGCGTCATGCCGAAGAAGTGCTGAATAGTTCGCGGACCCTCTGGGTTGAACTCCCACATCCGGAGAGGCCGATGTTTGCACAACAGGATCCGTCGAACTAGCATTACCTGAATTATCCTGACAAGACCAATGTCCGTCTCAAGGAGCTCCCGAATACAGCTCTGCAATATCGGTATGTCATTAGCAGGCCCCCAGTCCAGTCCCACGTTGGCCCACGAGCTAGTTGAGGCGGAGGGCCCGAGTGGAAGTCGGGGGCAGCTGCCCACTTTGTGCCTCGGGGAGCCGTGACGTAGAACCACCTCCACTGCCATAGATCGGACACCTCCGGGAAGAAGCCCTCTGGCCATGGGGCGTTGGCGTTTCTACTTATTGCAGCACCTCCACACTCCACCTTTCGCCCCTCGATCACCTTCGGCTTTACACTGAAGGTCTTGATCCATAAACCAAAGTGTGGGGTGATGTGGAGGAAGGCTCCGCACATGACGAGAAACAACGAGATGTGAAGGATGGAGTCTGGAGCTAGATCATGAAAATCTAGCCTGTAATAGAACATGAGCCCTCTCACGAAGGGATCGAGGATGAAGCCTAAGCCTCGGAGGAAGTGAGAAACAAATACGACGCTCTCGTTGGGCTCGGGAGTGGGGATGACCTGCCCTGGAGCAGGAAGCCTGTGCTTGATGTCGGCGGTCAGATATCTGGCCTCCCTAAGCTTCGCAATGTCCTCCTCTGTGACAGAGGAGGCCATCCACCAGCCTTGAAGGTTGGATCCTGACATGATTGAAGATCTGAAGTGCCTAAGCTTGAGCTTCGGGTGTTGGAACTCGAGATGCGGAAAGGCACAAGTGTGGTAAGAGAGAGGGATAGGCCTCGGCCCCTCTATAAATGGGGTGAATATCAAGCGTCCTCAGCATAACCGTTTGGGACTTGCCTAAAAACACGGAGTCATGCCAACAGGCGTAGTTGGGTTGCCCGCACCCATATTGATGAGAATCCTGCAATAAGGGGGACATGATCTCTGCTTCGATGAGGCATGCCAATAAAACCGCCTTGCAGTGTGTGTCGTGGCAGGCTGAGGAAAACGGTTCGTATTAAGCCGAGACGCGGCGTAAGGACACGTCGTGAAAAATTGTCAGCGGATTAGATTTGTAAAGTATTGTGCTCTCTACGGTGGTGTGTGGAAATTATTTTGCAGAGCCGGACACGATCCTTGTGTTTGGAATCTACCTTGGAGTATTCGGAGATGGAACCCGCCTTGAAATGCCGAAGACAATCTGCGCGTCGGACTCATCATCATTGAAGCCTGGTTCAGGGGCTACTGAGGGAGTCCTGGATTAGGGGGTATCCGGACAGCCGGACTGTATACTTTGGCTGGACTGTTGGACTATGAAGATACAAGACTCAACACTTCGTCCCGTGTCCGGATGGGACTCTCCATTTCGTGGAAGGCAAGCTTGGCGATTCGGATGTTAGATCTCCTTCTTTGTAACCGACTCTGTGTAACCCTAGCCTCCTCCGGTGTCTATATAAACTGGAGGGTTTAGTCTGTAGGACAGGAACAATAATAATCATAGGCTAGCTCTTAGGGTTTAGCCTCTACGATCTCGTGGTAGATCAACTCTTGTAACACTCATATCATCAAGATCAATCAAGCAGGAAGTAAGGTATTACCTCCATCGAGAGGGCCCGAACCTGGGTAAAACATCGTGTCCCCTGCCTCCTATTACGATTAGCCTTAGACGCATAGTTCGGGACCCCCTACCCAAGATCCGCCGGTTTTGACACCGACACCCGTTACGAATTACCTTATCAAAAAACTATCTGTTACTGATAATTTCAGTGCTTGCAGAGAATACCTTACTGAAAACCGCTTGTCATTTTCTTCTGCTCCTCGTTGGGTTCAACACTCTTACTTATCGAAAGGACTAAGATAGATCCCCTATACTTGTGGGTCATCATCAGAGCACGACGAGACAAAGATATATCTTAAATATTTCGGGCTAACAAGGCGCGGGTTGAAATTTCCAGACAAGCCTAACGTGTACTGTACCAAATCAATTCACACTACAAATGTCATTCAAAACTTTGAATTCATGTTATGTTCAATCAAAATATTTCGCTACGTGTATAATGCATGCAACCTACTATGCAAATGAACGTTTTAGTGCATTCCAAACGTATATACTACCGCTTCAATATGAACTAAATTTGAATTCGTTTCTCTATTTGAATAAGATCTACAATAATGATTGTTGTGAAGTCAAACCATTTGAATTCATTTCTCTATTTTAATAAGATCTACAATCATCATTATTGTCAAGTTAAACCATCGTTTGTGTATTATCTTCACAACACATCACATGATTAGTCTCGAGTTACATATGAACTATGTGTACTATATGAACCCCGAACTCGATTTTTGAATCCACTTTAGGTTGATTTCAAATCACAGTACATTTCAAGCTCTAGCTAGATATTCATAATCTAAACCATGTCTCATATGTATAATGTGTTTATCACAAAATGTATGGCGCCCCGCCCCCTACGCCTACAAGTATTTAGATGTGAGTTGCAAACACCACACATTACCACAAATTCAAATAAAATGTGAGAATGTTCGATATATAGTATTGTTTAGATTGTTCGATATTTAGTTGTAAGTTGCAAATGCCACACATTATCACAAATTCAAATAAAATGTGAGATTGTTCGTTGTATAGTATTGTTTAGATTGTTCGACATTTAGCTGTGAGTTGCAAATGCCATGCATTATCACATTATGGTATAACATGTGCAAAGCCACAAACGCGTATCACCACTATATTCATGCATGCATATGTTTATAACACTATGATCTCCTATTCAAATATATGAATCCACTTTCATATCAAATTATGATCTTTGTTAGTCTCTTAGACCCACACAATCCTCTAACCTTTTTAGCTACCACTAACTTTCTCTCGTGCATGCACACGCCCTCCTCGCCATCCCCCTCCCTCAACATTCTATCCATCATGCACATTCATTTTTTCTTCTTTAGGTCGTTCTCCCAGAGTCTCCACAACTCCTTTCCAACACATACCGATCGATAAACCTCTCCAGCGATGTCTGCCTACAACATACACACGCGTTTTCAATATCCTCCTTTATGTGTCCTTGCCTCATGTCTCTCATACGGTCCCACACATGTGTAAACTCTCGCCCCTCTTTTCGTCGATCTCACAACTGCACACTCCACCTCCTATCTAGCTAGTAGCTGGGCCTCTCGCACCACCTCCTAGCTCCATTCTCTCTGTCTATCCGTCTCGCTGGGCCTTATTTGCCTCTAACAAATGGACGTACACCGATCGATCTCCAGCTATACATATAGCTATCTAGGTCCTTATAACTCGTTTTTCCCCATGTGTCGATCGGTCTACCTCATTAGTTATGTCTCTCCCTTCCTCCGACAAACAATAGTTGATCTACCAATCTAGTTAGGTTTGCTTACCAAACACATGGTTCCCCTTCATCATCCATGGATGCGTCCCGACAGATCTATCACGCACAGGCACAAATAGAAACACATCCCCACTCTTATGGATAATATTGCAGTTCCACCCTTAGTTTGTCTAGTAGGCCTCGCCCACCATTTTCGAGAAGCAACTCCATCACCCATCCAACACTCTACCCCTCTCCCTTCCTCTCTCTCTCCTCTCTCTCTCTCTCCTCTCACTCTTTGTAGGACCTTGAAGTATGTCTAGAGGGGGGTGATTAGACTACTTGACCAATTAAAAACATAACCTTTTCCTAATTTTAGAGTTTGCCAGATTTTAACAATCTTTGGACAAGTCAAGCAATCATCACACAAATCAAGCAAGCATGCAAAGAGTATATAGGCAGCGGAAATTAAAGCATGCAACTTGCAAGAAAGTAAAGGGAAGGGTTTGGAGGATACAAACGCAGTTGGAGACACGGATGTTTTTGGCGTGGTTCCGATAGGTGGTGCTATCGTACATCCACGTTGATCGAGACTTCAACCCACGAAGGGTAACAGTTGCGCGAGTCCACGGAGGGCTCCACCCAAGAAGGGTCCACAAAGAAGCAACCTTGTCTATCCCACCATGGCCGTCGCCCACGAAGGACTTGCCTCACTAGCGGTAGATCTTCACGAAGTAGGCGATCTCCTTGCCCTTACAAACTCCTTGGTTCAACTCCACAATCTTTGTCGGAGGCTCCCAAGTGACACCTAGCCAATCTAGGAGACACCACTCTCCAAGGAGTAACAAATGGTGCGTTGATGATGAACTCCTTGCTCTTGTGCTTCAAACGATAGTCTCCCCAACACCCAACTCTCTCTCATATGATTTGGATCTGGTGGAAAGAAGATTTGAGCGGAAAGCAACTTGCGGAAGGCTAGAGATCAAGATTCATATGGTAGGAATGGAATATCTTGGCCTCAACACATGAGTAGGTGGTTCTCTCTCAGAACTGGTAAGTTGGAAGTGTAGGTTTGTTCTGATGGCTCTCTCCACGAATGAAGAGGAGGTGGAGGGGTATATATAGCCTCCACACAAAATCTAACCGTTACACACAATTTACCAATCTCGATGGGACCGAATCAACAAACTCGGTCAGAGCAATTTAGTAAACCTAGTGACCGTTAGGATTTTCGGTGGGACCGAAATGCAACTCGGTAGGACCGATATGGTTAGGGTTAGGGAATAACGTTATCTCGGTGAGACCGATTACAGAAACTCGGTGAGACCGATTTTGGTAATTAGCTAACCAGAGAGTTGGTCAGGTAAACTCGGTGGGACCGATTTGCTCTTTTCGGTGAGACCGAAATGTTACAAAAGGGAAACAAAGAGTTTACATTGCAATCTCGGTGGGATCGATCGCTCACTTCAGTTAGACCGAAACGTGACGAAGGGAAACAGAGAGATTACAATCCCATCTCGGTGAGACCGAGATCCCTATCGGTGAGACCGATTTGCCTAGGGTTTGTGGCAGTGGCTATGACATTTGAACTCGGTGGCGCCGGATAGAAAGAATCGGTGTGACCGATTTTGGCTTTAGGTTTAGGTCATATGAGGATGTGAGAAAGTAGTTGAGGGTTTTGGAGCATATCACTATGCACATGAAGCAAGAGGCTCATTAAGCAACACCTCATCCCTCCTTCATAGTATTGGCTTTTCCTATAGACTCAATGTGATCTTGGATCACTGAAATATAAAATGTAGAGTCTTGAGCTTTTGACCTTGAGCCAATCCTTTGTCCTTGATATTTTGAGGGATCCACTTTCATCATCCATGCCATGCCATTCATTGAGCTTTCCTGAAATATATGTCTTGGAATAGCA
The DNA here is from genome assembly GCF_018294505.1 of Triticum aestivum. Classification (NCBI taxonomy): domain Eukaryota; kingdom Viridiplantae; phylum Streptophyta; class Magnoliopsida; order Poales; family Poaceae; genus Triticum; species Triticum aestivum. The sequence goes on along the minus strand of NC_057798.1, from coordinate 430,221,611 downwards.
TTAGCTCAATGAGCTATATGTTGTTATGAATTACCAAAATCACCTAGGGATAGTTGCACTTTCAATCTCCCCCTTTTTGGTAATTGATGACAACATATAGATCAAAGCTTCGACAATAAATTATAATATTGAAAAACATCGTCGCTTTGAGAAGTATGTCATAAGCAAGAGATCCCCCTAAATTTGTGCATAGTTTAAGATTTGCTTTGGACTGCAAATGCACAAGGAATTAGGATCATGGGTTACTCTTCCATGTCACATACATCTTGGTGGAGCGCTCAAAATAATAAAGATTGAATACATGCACTCATCACCAAGCAAAGTGAATGATCATATAAGGATAGGTAATATAATAACATATAATCAAGCATAAGTGTAGCTTATGATCAAACACATGATCATCAATGTCTCATAGGTAATGCATTGTATCCTCAAGCAATCAAAAAGCAAACAAGTTCAACCAAGAAGATAAGAGAGAACAAAAAAAATAGCAAATCTCTCTCTCGAAGCCTATGATCTATACATTTTTCTCCCCCTTTGGCAACAAGTTACCAAAAAGTTCATAGAAAATGCATAGTGCTAGATCGTCTCTCAGGCTTGGTCTTCAGTTGGTGGTGTAGAGATGGCTCCTTGGACGAAGACTTCAGTTGATGTAGACGGAGCTGGAGGAGTTGGTGCTGGAGCTGGTTGCCCTGGAGCTGTAGGAGCTGTAGCTGGTGCAGATGATGTGGCTCTTGTGTCTGTTACAGGCACTACAACTGACGTTTGAGCTCTAGGCACTCTGGCAAATGCATCTGTGGTTGTCTTGCCCTTCCTCTCCTGCATGTCATCCTGAAGCTGTTCCACAACTGACTGAATCTCAGTTACTTTGACATCAAGATCATAGAATTTTTGTTCCATGATTCTTTCCAGGCTCTCCTGGTTTTGAGTTAGGGTGGCCAACCCCTTCTCAATCCTCAGTGTTGATGCTATCAAGTAACCAAGCTGCTCCTGTTTGGTCTTCAAGAAATACTCAGATGCCTCCTCTTGAGTTGGCATCTTGGCAGCCTTCTCTTTCCTTGCTTTCTCCCTCTTCTCTTGAGCTTGCACTGATGATGGATCATTCTCATTCATGACAACTTGATTGTCCTCAAAGTCTGGATAGAGAGGAAAATGTTCCTTATCCAACTGATATTTTCCTGTGCCCATCTTTGAGTTAATCAACTCCTGAATCTGCGGGGCATATCCACAACTTCTCTTCTGATCTGCTGCAGTCCTCTTAATGGTTTCTACCATAAGGCTCATGACTTTGAATTTCAGGGGCACATCAAAGATGTGAAGCATGTTAATTGCATGCCCTCTTATCATGTTGGGGTCACCTGATTTGGGCAAAAGAGTGTGCCTTACGATCCAGTTGATCGTAGGCAGCCCTGATAGAAGAAAATGGACTGACCCAAACGAGAAAGTCTCAAGGGCTTTGTCTGGGATCTCTTTGTACATATGTGACATAGAATTGTGTCCCATCTTCTTCTTGGCATATACATCCAAGTCATCTTCACTCTCCTTTGGGGCATTGATCAGACTTGCCCATTCCTCTATGGTTGACTGGTATCTTGTTCCTTCAGACATCCAAACTATCCTGCCATCTGGATAGAAATGTGCTATGGAGTAGAATTGCATAATAAGTTCATCATTCCAATTGGTGAGCTTCTGCCCAAAAAAATCTGCAACTCCACAAGCAATGAAACTGTCTTGCACTCCAGGATAGTGTTCTTCATTTTCCTTCATGTAGGTCCAGTTGACCCACCCCATATCACACACTATGGGCTTCTTGTCCAACAAGATTGTCTCATAGAAGTCCTGCGGCTCCTTGGTGTGGAACCTGTAATCTACAGCAGTCCTCCTCCTGGTGGCATATGGATCAGACAATCTCCATAGCCTCAACCCTGAGTCTTTCTTGATCTTCATGTTCTCAGCCACAGGATGAGCATCATTGTGGTCTGGAATCTTGGGTTTGAGCTTCCTTAGGATCTGCCCTTCTTCATCTTCCTCAGCAGCAACCTCAGGCATTGGGGCCTTGTTCTTCTCAGCTGCTGGTATGCTCCTGGTATTTCTCTTTGGTGCAATCTTGGTCTTGGAGGCAGCTTTGGGTGCTTCTTTGGGCTTGGATGTTGCAGCCCCTGACTTTATAGCATCACCCATAAGCTTCTGTGCCTTTGGTGCTGGTGCAGCAACCTCTTCTTCCTCTTCCATCATGGAAGGTTGACCAACAACTCTGGCCATGGTCTTCTTGACCCTTTCCTTCCTTTTCTTTCCTTCTGCAGCTGGCTCTTCAGGCATTTCAGGTATTTGAGTTGATCCTCTGGCTTTGGACACTGGCTGTCTTCCTGCTGGCCTTTTGATCTTCATGCCTGGCTTTATGTTCTTTGCTGAGCCATACTCCTTCTTGAGCAAAACCTTCTTGGAAGTAGCCTCATCTTCTGCTGCCACATAGTCCTCATCCTCTGAGTCTGAGGTTCTCTTCCTTCTTGCTCTTGTGGCTGCTTTGGGCAAATTGCTAGGAGTACTTCTGCTGCCTTCATCTGAAGTACTTGAGGGACTAGTGCCCTCACTCATGTGAATCTGCTCTTCTTTCCTGTTCTGATTGTCACTTTAGTCTGACATGCTGCAATCACTGACTGCTGACCCTGTGAATAGTTATAGATGAGATAGAGTGGATGAGCATCACAAAATGCAGAGATTTTTGCAAAAGAATGATTCATAAACTTAGTTTTAGTTTCCACAGAAAGCATTTCGGATCTACCGATTTTCAAACTCGGTGATACCGAAGCAGTTTCGGAACCTAAACTAGTGAACTCGGTCAAACCGAGTCACAGTTCGGTGGCACCGAGTCTGCTAGGGTTTCACAAAGTTCTAAAATCGGTCACAGCGATTTCTAATTCTCGGTCAGACCAAGACTTACTAGTGCAATGGCGTTAGCCAAATCGGTGGGACCGAGTTTTTCAACCCGGTGGGTCCGAGATGGTTTCGGCGGAAACCTAACCCTAAATTTTCGAACCACATCTATTCTAAGGATCACATTGACTGGATAGGAGTGTCTCAATCGTGGCAAGATGCATTACGAACACAATGTGCTAAGAATCAGATGAGGAAAGCACTGTGATCGAGTTCATACCCTAGTTCGGCGGTGAACTCGCTACGGCGGCAACGGCGGAGAAGAAATCCGTTGACGGCGGCAGAGACCAGCGACAGGAGGCGGCTGGCGACGAAGTCGACGATCCATAGACCTAGTAGGCAGAGCGAGCTACGCGCGGGCGAAGGGGTTTGGAGGAATTTCCAAATTTTGGCCCGTGACTATATATAGCCCGACACTGTCGTTGTTACCGAGTTGAACAACTCGGTGGCACCGAGATGCATAACTGTTAACAGTTACAGCAACTCCGTGTGACCGAAAAGTTCATATTGGTTGCACCGAGATTGAAAACCTAGATCGACTTAGTGATCTCGGTGGGACCGAAATGGAGGAATCGGTCAGACCGAGAATCACAAAGAAGTTTTGGAAGTTTAAGTCTATGACGAATCGGGGACTCCAAGTGCTCCTCACACAGAGTGGTTCGAATCTGACTTGATCAAATTTTGTGATGTATCATGAATAGAGTTTGAGATGAGATAAGCATAGATAGCTAGAGAAGGTTCTTAGGCATTCTTGTCCATCCACTTGGCCAAAGAAAAGGAAACCAATCAATCAAAACAACAAGTGAATGTCCTCGAATGATGAAAATATGCAACCAGCATGCTCACACAATAAAGTGACAAATGAAATATGTGGCAAAGCATGCACAACCAAAACTAGCATCTATCAAACAATTGGCGATGACTAGGTCATCTATATATGAGTATATTGACTTAGGAGTCAAATGAGAACATTTGATCATAGGTCATACTCATCGTTTAAGCTCAAGTGGGGTTACCACTTTTACATAATGCATTGATGTGTTCACACCATTAGAGTTGCTTTGACTCAATTCTTAGAGTTAAGCTCCCCCTAGATGTGAGATCCCCCCTTATAGGGATGAACTAACCTTGGGTTTTGTCGATGATGACTTCATGTAGGTGTTGAAGATGTGAATGCTCAAAGTTGATGTAGATCTTTTGGAGCAATCCTTTGGAGTGAGTTGCACTTTCAACATACCTACATGGGTTAATCCCACAAGGAACAAAATAAGAATATCCATAGACATAGAGTGATGCTCACACAAGATGATGTCCATGAAATCATTTGGTTACCTTGTCCCTTGCCTTACCAACATGAGGGTTTGTGACTCCTTGAACTAGTGCAAGATGTGGAAGTTGATTGCACTTGCTCTTGCCATAATGATATGATTGAAGAATGTTGGCGGAGTCACCCTCAAGAACTCTCTAGTTCTTCTTCTTTGGGATCCCCATCATCTTGATGGGAATCCTTGGAGTTGTGGTTGTACTTGATGAAGTAGAACTTGATGTAGTCTTGGGAACCCACTTGACCAAGGCCTTAGGTGCTTCTTCAAATGCAACAATCTCCTCTTGAAGCTTGTCCTTGCCTTTATGGTCTTGTTGTGGAAGATCATCTTGAGCTTGTGTTCCCTTGAAAGAAGTAGGATCATACTTCTCTTGTTGAGGAACAAACTTCGTCTTGGGGTATTGATCTTCTTCCCACTCAACTCCATCGGCATTGAACTTTCATTCAAAACCAACACCTTCATTCTTCCGGTGCCTTCCTTGCTTGCGTACAATTTCCTCGAATTGCTTACTCCCGGAAAGGCTCTTGTATACACCTTTCTCTATAATTCCCTTCAATAAGCTATTTTCTTGCTCAAGTGTAACTTGGCTAAGAGAATCATTAGTGGAATCAAGAGACCTACTAGAAGCAACAATATTTGATTTAGCATTGTTATTGTTACTAATAGAGAAAGAATCTTTCTTGTTCTTGTTACTAGACTTGACTTGAGGCATGTAAGTAGATAAGAGTAAACGCTTGGCAATATAAGAAGAACTTTTCTTGCGAAGATCATCATTGATTGCCTTTAAGAACTCATGCTCTTGCTCAAGATTGAGCTTTTCAAAGCGTAACTTCTCATGAGCCCTTAAAAGTTCTCGATGATTTTCGAAGATAGTTTCATGACCTAACTTAAGAGTGTTTAGTTCTTTAGTTAGAAGCTCAATCTTCTCCTTATCATTGTCATTCATTTTATCTTGTTTAGCATGATTAATTGACGTTCCATCATAGTATTCATCACTAGAGTTGTCAATAAGTAAATCATCGTCACCTAGCAAGTCATCTTCATCACTATTGAAATCAACATACTTGGGATGTGTTACCTTTGGACCTTTGGCCATGAAGCATCTTCCAATTCCTTCATTTGGTGAGTCAAATATGTCGTAGGAGTTGGTTGTCATGAGTGCTAGACTGGCAACACCTTCATCTTGAGTATGTTCGGAGTCGGAGTGATAGCTTCTCTCGGAGTGATGTTCAGAGTCAGAACCGGATACCCATTCACAAACATGAGCTTGATGTCTTCGTTTTGTGTAGATCTTTGATGACTTGTCCTTCCTTTCCGAATCTTTGCTTCTCCGTGAGGGTCTTCGTTCATAACGATCATCTCTACTCCTTCTCTCTCTTGGCGGTGATTCTTCTCTTCTACTTCTTCTTTTTGGAGAATCTTCTCTTCTTTTGTAGGGTGCCGTATACTCATTGGAATAGTGTCTAGGTCTCCCACAATTGTAGCAGTTGCGCTCTCGACTGGAAGATCTCTTGTCATGGTAGGACCTTGACTTAGAGCTTCTTTCTTTGCTTCTACTCTTGTAGAATTTGTTGAAATTCTTCACCATTAAGCTCAATTCTTCATTCAAGGTTTGTTTCTCACTTGATGATGTGGGGGCTTCACATGAGGCTTTGTAAGAACCACTTGACTTGTTGTGAAGTTCCTCGTTATCCTTGAGTGACATCTCATGAGCAACAATTCTACCAATGACTTCCGTTGGCTTGAGATTCTTGTAATTGGGCATCATTTGAATCAATGTGCACACAGTATCATATTTTCCAGCCAATGCTCTTAGGATCTTCTTGATGATGAATCTGTCGGTCATCTCTTCACTCCCTAAACCGGCAATCTCATTTGTGATAAGAGCAAGCCTAGAGTACATTTCAGCGACACCTTCACCATCCTTCATTTTGAATTGTCAAGCTGACTTTGGAGCACATCCAACTTGGATTCCTTGACGGAGTCGGTACCTTCATGCATATCAATCAAAGTGTCCCAAATTTCCTTTGCATTCTCACGACGGCTGATTTTGTTGAATTCTTCGGGGCACAATCCGTTGAAGATGATATCACAAGCTTGAGCGTTGTATTGCAGCATCTTCAATTCATCCGCATTAGCTTCACGGTTCGGCTCTCTCCCATCAAAGAATTCACCTTGCAAGCCAATACAAATAATAGCCCAAATGGCAGGGCTATGTCCAAGAATATGCATTTTCATCTTATGCTTCCAACTAGCAAAATCAGTTCCATCAAGGTAAGGACCCCTATGGTGATAATTTCCCTCGCTAGACGCCATACTCTCCTAGGTTGTGAAACCAAGGCTATGACCACCAAAAGCTATGGAAATCAAAGCAAATGGAGACCAAGGCTCTGATACCACTTGTAGGACCTTGAAGTATGTCTAGAGGGGGGGGGGGGGTGATTAGACTACTTGACCAATTAAAAATCTTAACCTTTTCCCAATTTTAGAGTTTGGCAGATTTTAACAATCTTTGGACAAGTGGGCCTTATTTGCCTCTAACAAATGGACGTACACCGATCGATCTCCAGCTATACATATAGCTATCTAGGTCCTTATAACTCGTTTTTCCCCATGTGTCGATCGGTCTACCTCATTAGTTATGTCTCTCCCTTCCTCCGACAAACAATAGTTGATCTACCAATCTAGTTAGGTTTGCTTACCAAACACATGGTTCCCCTTCATCATCCATGGATGCGTCCCGACAGATCTATCACGCACAGGCACAAATAGAAACACATCCCCACTCTTATGGATAATATTGCAGTTCCACCCTTAGTTTGTCTAGTAGGCCTCGCCCACCATTTTCGAGAAGCAACTCCATCACCCATCCAACACTCTACCCCTCTCCCTTCCTCTCTCTCTCCTCTCTCTCTCTCTCCTCTCACTCTTTGTAGGACCTTGAAGTATGTCTAGAGGGGGGTGATTAGACTACTTGACCAATTAAAAACATAACCTTTTCCTAATTTTAGAGTTTGCCAGATTTTAACAATCTTTGGACAAGTCAAGCAATCATCACACAAATCAAGCAAGCATGCAAAGAGTATATAGGCAGCGGAAATTAAAGCATGCAACTTGCAAGAAAGTAAAGGGAAGGGTTTGGAGGATACAAACGCAGTTGGAGACACGGATGTTTTTGGCGTGGTTCCGATAGGTGGTGCTATCGTACATCCACGTTGATGGAGACTTCAACCCACGAAGGGTAACAGTTGCGCGAGTCCACGGAGGGCTCCACCCAAGAAGGGTCCACAAAGAAGCAACCTTGTCTATCCCACCATGGCCGTCGCCCACGAAGGACTTGCCTCACTAGCGGTAGATCTTCACGAAGTAGGCGATCTCCTTGCCCTTACAAACTCCTTGGTTCAACTCCACAATCTTTGTCGGAGGCTCCCAAGTGACACCTAGCCAATCTAGGAGACACCACTCTCCAAGGAGTAACAAATGGTGCGTTGATGATGAACTCCTTGCTCTTGTGCTTTAAACGATAGTCTCCCCAACACCCAACTCTCTCTCATATGATTTGGATCTGGTGGAAAGAAGATTTGAGCGGAAAGCAACTTGCGGAAGGCTAGAGATCAAGATTCATATGGTAGGAATGGAATATCTTGGCCTCAACACATGAGTAGGTGGTTCTCTCTCAGAACTGGTAAGTTGGAAGTGTAGGTTTGTTCTGATGGCTCTCTCCACGAATGAAGAGGAGGTGGAGGGGTATATATAGCCTCCACACAAAATCTAACCGTTACACACAATTTACCAATCTCGATGGGACCGAATCAACAAACTCGGTCAGAGCAATTTAGTAAACCTAGTGACCGTTAGGATTTTCGGTGGGACCGAAATGCAACTCGGTAGGACTGATATGGTTAGGGTTAGGGCATAACCTAATCTCGGTGAGACCGATTACACAAACTCGGTGAGACCGATTTTGGTAATTAGCTAACTAGAGAGTTGGTCAGGTAAACTCGGTGGGACCGATTTGCTCTTTTTGGTGAGACCGAAATGTTACAAAAGGGAAACAGAGAGTTTACATTACAATCTCGGTGGGACCGATCGCTCACTTCGGTTAGACCGAAATGTTACGAAGGGAAACAGAGAGATTACAATCCCATCTCGGTGAGACTGAGATCCCTATCGGTGAGACCGATTTGCCTAGGGTTTGTGGAAGTGGCTATGACATTTGAACTCGGTGGCGCCAGATAGAAAGAATCGGTGTGACCGATTTTGGCTTTAGGTTTAGGTCATATGAGGATGTGAGAAAGTAGTTGAGGGTTTTGGAGCATATCACTAAGCACATGAAGCAAGAGGGCATTAAGCAACGCCTCATCCCTCCTTGATAGTATTGGCTTTTCCTATAGACTCAATGTGATCTTGGATCATTGAAATATAAAATGTAGAGTCTTGAGCTTTTGAGCTTGAGCCAATCCTTTGTCCTTGATATTTTGAGGGATCCACTTTCATCATCCATGCCATGCCATTCATTGAGCTTTCCTGAAATATATGTCTTGGAATAGCATTAGCTCAACGAGCTATATGTTGTTATGAATTGCCAAAACCACCTAGGGATAGTTGCACTTTCACTCTCCTCTCTCTCTATCCCATCCTATTTCCCGTCCTTCAGTTATGTATGGATGTCGACCGATCTCCCTCAAGACATAGCCGGGTCTCTCCTTCTCAACACATATACGAGTCGTTCTACCTCTATAGTTAGTCCTCTGCCTACCCCTCCCCCACCCCCCTCCCACACACACACCGATACATCGAGCGCTCTAGTCATGTCTCCCTCCCACATACAAACTTGACATGTGCCCTCTGACGTTCTGGTAGGTCAGTCGCCTTATATCTTTGACTTGCACACACAGACACACACACACATTTTGATGGCTCTCTTCATCGATCTCGCACCCACCCACTTGATCCTCTCTTCGACTCTATCAATATCTATAACCCCTCCCTCTCTTCTCGTGGATTGCCCGGCCCTCTATATATGATATTGATAGGCCTCCATTTCACACACATTGCATGCAAAATTTTGTTTGACATGTCATCGACACATATTCCCACAAATACATTCATGAAATCAACCCCCCAAAACAAAAAACACTCACGAACACACATGCCGTCTGTTTAGGTTTGTATCTCTCTCACACACACCCACGTAGGTGGGGGACGTGCACGAAGAGAAGAGGTGCATGCACCGCATGTACTCCCGTCTCTTTCCCAACTACACCCGCACGGGTACACGGTGGAGCTCATCTCTGTATGAAAAGGCAGCCCACGTGGTAATTTGACACGTGTACTGATTGTCCACTTGATGGAGGGAGGATCGTCTACCACGGGTGAACAAACAAATTGTGACTTGACGCGTTATGTTAAAAAATAGGCAAACCATGTGGGGCCTACCTTAGAGGCAAGGCTCTATACACTAGAGTACTTTTGATGTGTCCCATCAACTCGCAGAACGAGGAGAAGCTTGCTTAGTACGCTGTCTCCCCCGCCCACGGGTGCGGTGGCTTGCAGGATGAGGTGAATCTTGCTTACTAGTAGTACTGTACGCCTTATGCCCGCTCCCTCGCCCACACGTGTGGTGGCTCACATGACGAGGAGAAAATTTAACTACTCCCTCTGTTTACTCCTCGTCCCTACCTTGGTTAGAGAGATTATCATATTGTTTGGAATATATATGTCCTTTAGTAGATTGAAATATGAACTACTAGTACATACTCCAAACACTGATGTATATAGACGTATTTTAGAGTGTAGGTTCACTCATTTTGCTTCGTATGTAGTCCATATTGAAACAGACGTAATAGTACGCACTCTCCCTCGCCCCTCGACCCTCGCCCACATGGTGGACATGCAAAAAATCATTCGACCTGAGCAATAACGATATATACTACAGTACCATTATTGCTTGACTTCCCGAAGAGGTGAAGAGCCAATCGCAAGGTTAACATTTTGGAGATGCCAAGCGCAAGCTGTATAGGAGAACGAGTAGTAGGTGCCACATCATTTATAAATAAAGTTTTTTTCTTTAGTGGCACGTATGCAATATAATAGGTTCATATGGAGAGAAAAGGAAACCTCTCCACTATATACATAGTCAGGACAGGCCAGCCTACACGGTTACTTGCTGGGGTTGCTCTCTTCACACTCTCACGCACAAAACGACTGTGGCCACATCTCTAACATCCTGGAGGATCACGTCCGCCGGGGGAAGGGGTGGATGCTTAGTGTAGATGCGGTCGCCGTCGCCGACGGCCAAAACCCACTGTCGGCACGTCCCGATCAGGGGTCCCCGCCGTCCTCTCTCACAAAGCTGGTGAGGTTGCCTTCGTCCCTTGCTCACTGCCGCGACGTGGGCAGTTGCCGTCCCCCGCTGCCCTCCTCAATATTGAGCTACGTCCCGACATCCCTCAGGTACAACTCCCTTTACAGCTGGCTTGCACCACTGCTCCAGCTGCCCACATCACTCCATGTGGATATTTCTCTACTTCTTTTCCCCGCACATACCTCTACTAGCTTCGACGTACTGTATTTGTGATGAGTTTATGTCTCATCAACTAGTCCAATAATCTTATTCTAATCACACTTCTTCAATTTCTTTGCCACAGGGATGCCCATCTCGATTTTGGTGAAACTGCACAAAATGATCCGATGGTCAAAGGGTTGCAAACTTCATTTCTTGGGAAGCTCCAACGTTGCCAGCAAATTAAAGCCTGGTTAGGGTTTATGGTTCAAGGGCTAGGGACTGCATGGATCGTTTTTTTCTTTAGCTGTCTCTGTTCCAAAATAAGTGTCAACTTTAATAGTATTACAACTTTGTACTAAAGTTTGCATAAAGTTGAGACACTTATTTTGGAACGGAGGGAGTACATATTGGCTATGATCTCTCAATCATTGAGATGCAATAGCATGCATGTTAGTCTCCTTTGTATTTGATGAAATGTTGCAACAGGCAACCTTGGACGCAAGACACATGTATCAGAAGCTGGAAGCTTCGTAGCATTGTACAAATTTATCTCGCTGATAAATTACAGTATGTACTATACTAGTACTATGTAAAGAGTTAGGTGTCGCACGGTGTCCAGAAAATATGGTGATAGTGTGAGGTGGGCCATGTAATCACTGAGCCTGCGTGTTTTCACTGCTCTTGCACTCCTCCACTGTAAGAATGGAGAAAATTGTAATCTAGTACTACCTTCTTTCCCCAAAAGCGTGGGATATCCAGCAGTCCTACCACCTCAGTAATAATGACCAATGAGCCATCAAATCACATAGACCCAGCAGTAAGTTCGACGGACGAAGCAACCATCACTCTTGAATCCGCTTCTCCCTTCAACGCAGGCACCAGTGAGAGGTCGCGTCCGCTCTGCCCAGGCATGAATGAGACACCAATTCTTTGGAGTGTTGCTGACCGTTTCAGGCGGGAAGCGCGCGCAGGCGATGGAGGGGCTTTGGGTGGGCCAGGCTGGTCAGGAGCGGGCGTGGCAGCTGTCCGCCTGTCCCTACCAGACGCGTGGAAATGAGAAGATGCACCGACTCTCGCGGCTAAAATCATACACTACACACCATCTCTCTATAGGAGTAGGTCGATCTGTCGCTCTCTCTAACACACACATGCTATTAAACACACACACACACACACACGCACGCACACGCATAGGCACACACAGGTTCATAGAATAGGAAAATCGTGCGAGTGCGAAGCCACAGGAAGTGAGATACAAATGGAGTACGTACAAGAAGAGAAGAGGTGACAAATATTCCATCAAACCTGGACTGAGGAGTAGTACTCCCTCCGTCTAGGTGTTAAGTTATCTTACGGAAATCAGATATTCCCAAAATGTTTAGGCATCGTCCATTAACTTCACATCTCAATCCTCTCCTGTCCTCGTTGCTAGCGAGTGTTGTTACTTAGGGAGCGTTTGGATCCTTAGCAAGAACAGCTTATAGCATAGTTGTGCATGGTTAGGCGTTTGGAACTGTTGAAATATGTTAGCTTTTGTGGGCCAGCTAGCTTGGGTGGGCTAGAAAAACCTTGCTAGCTCAGGAGAGCCAGATCGGCTCGCTTCCGATGGCAAACTTCACGTAGTAGTAACATAGACTAGTAACATATGCATGTTACTTGTCCAAGTTACTCACCACTATGACTAGCCTAAGCAATGTAACCAAACGCTCCTTACTCTGCCTTGTTATCTCCACCGGAAACCCAATGCATGGAGGGCAACTACGTGTTGATCAGTCAAGAAATCAAAGTCGGATTGCATGCGAGTTAATACGTGGCCCTGCATGGTAGCTAAAACGGCATCCCTTAGTTGTTTGGATTAATTGTTGCGTTTAGAGATAGAAATCAGGGCTTTGATTGGAGGAATGACCGGTCAAGTTTCTCCTTCTCCTCCAATCTGCTTGCACCTTGGTCCCGCTGCACCTTCTAACGTGACTTATTACACCTAGATGGAGGGAGTAGTACGAGATATGGTGGCACACTGACTTAGGTCGAATACAAGTGCCCAAAACTGTGTGCATGTTATAATAAAGATTCACTTAAAATAGTACATGAGCGAACAGAGGGATCAATTGGACAGTGTTCACGAGCAGTAGCGAGATGTGTGAGGTAAGATACACCGCTGGCGCTTTTAATTTTTCTTATTAATTTGTTTGTTTCACCCTCTGACTGGTGGGACCCAACGTACTACATGGAGAGAGGTAAGGTGACTAAGGCTGCATTATTTCTACACCACTGTGGATAGTCTTACCACCAAAGCCACATGACAAGATTATGATTTAAATCCCAATGACTCCCACACATAAAAAAACATGGCATGCTTGTCACATGAATGCAGGAATGTATAAAAGGTTATTTTCCTCTCGTTGGACATAACGGGAGGGTTGTGTAGCTGGTTAGCCTGTTCGCTCATCAAACTTGAGGTCTCGGGTTTGACAACTACACTTGAGCGTAATTCGTGCCAGGAGGATTCTTTGACTGGTCAAAATGGATGGATACGGAGCTATACAATCCCGTAGTGACCGTATAATCACCTCATCGCGTATAAGCTGCAGCCTCGGCGCTTGTTTTCTAGGGTTTGCACTCTTCACGCTCTCTCCAGTATATATATACACACTGGAGCCTAGGCGCTTGTAGTTGCTCTCTTCACACTCTCTCACCCTCTCCAGATCTAAACAAGACTTCGTTGGCCTCTCTCTCCCCCCTCACTGCTGGTCAAAGAGCTGGCAGGATCCATCTGCCGGGAAGGGAAGGAGGCTTAACATTGTTGCCGTCAGCGAGGGAGGGAATCCTCTACCGCCGCAGCTGTTCACTTTCACCCAGCGGTGTCACAAGAGGGCCTCCGACCCCTTCTTCTTTTCCGCCGTACATAGTGTGGGCCGAACGGCCTCCGGTCGCCCACCGAATCACACCCCAAGAACCTTAAGGTATAATTTACTTATTCCACATGCATTGCTCTAGCTGCATGTGGGCTTTTTCTGCTTCTGCACTCGAATCTAGGTGTTGGATCAAACAGGAAAGTAGTGGGTAAAGTTGTATAGCATGAATCTAGGACGCGGTTCAAAGAAGAAAGGAATGGGGGAAGTAGTGGGGAAAGTTGTATAGCATGAATCTAGGACGTGGTTCAAAAAGGAAAGGAAGGGAGGAAAGTAGTGGGGAAAGTTGTATCGCATGAATCTAAGACGTGGTTCAAAGAGGAAAGGAATGGGGGAAAGTAGTGTGGAAAATTGTATAACATAAATCTAGGACGTGGTTCAAAGAGGAAAGGAGGGGGGGAAAGTACTAGTACAGACTGGCTATCCAGCACCTACGTTGGTCGAAAGGGAAAACAATGACAAACGCAGTATGCACATCTGTAACGAACTGATCTTTTGTTTTGGGGGACAAGGCTGTAGAGTTTGAGTAGGACTAGATTTGCTGCGCTCACATAGGGAAAGGTGTCTAAAGATAACAAAACTGGGACCAACACAAATATGATCCTTGGTTGTTTGTTCTTTGTTGCAATAGACTGTGTATCACCCCAATACATCGATAGATGAACATGGTGATGGTGCGTCCACTGTCCCGTGCAACTCTTTATCTATTGTTAATCTAAGGCCCTGTTTGGTTAAAAACTCCCTAGTCTATTCCTGCTTGGTTCTAGGGACTAAACATGGACTAGAGGTTATCAAATGACATGCTAAAAGACCATGTCACCCCTAGTAATGAACTAATAGAGACAAGGTGCGATGCGTGGTAGGGGCAACTGTTGAAAAAGGTACCAAAAAGACTTTCCCTCGGGGTCTTCTTTCTTTAGTCCCAAATGCCCACTTTTAGTCCCTAAAAGTCCCTCCTGTTTGGTGTAGATGGGACTGACACGGAGTTTTTTTAGTCCCTACACCAAAATGTCCCTGTAAACAAACACCCTCTAATAATGCCGCTGGAAAATTGATGTAATGCCACAGTTAAAAGAAAATTACATGTTTAACAAATTTTATTGTTAATATAATCTATCTATCAATATTAATCAATGCCACCGTTTGAGAAATGCTACTGTCTTGCTTTCTTTCCCATTTAGATAAGTTAGATGCTTCTTTTTGTTGGCTTCTGTGTCATCCATCATTATTGACCACTAGTTGTTTCCTTTGCACCTCTGTGTAAACAGGATTATCTACTTCACCTCGTTGCCATTGTGACCATTTGTTGCACTGCACGAAACACTTTTGTTTTAAGAGTGTTTCGTGCAGTTCAACCAAAATGTCACACCGACAATTTTGCTTGATTGCTTGATCTTAGTGGAACTGCACAAGAGGAGATCTTACTTCCTATCCATGTTGGCAAATTTGGTTCAGATCTTCTTCTTGTGAGTTGTTTGAATTCCGCGTCATGAGAGGTCAGTACTAGCCTTCTTTCACATGATCCTGCAGTGTGCTTTCACATGTTGTGCTACTTGTATGGTAATGTTGCTTGATTTTTGTGAACTGCACAAATGGAGACAAGACTTCCAATCTGTATGTGCACCGTAATATCCCATTAAGGTAAGATAAGGATATTTCACAACTGTTGGCCTGTATTTTGCCACTTTCATCAGAAAATTAATGTCATTCTTTAGTGCTATACTTGTGCTCCCTAATTGACATGCCAAATCTTACATTGAAGGTGAAGCTTGTCTGTTATTGAACCAAGTGATGAAGGGGAAGAACAAGCAGAAGAAAAACACAAATCAACTCACGGTGCTGTAATGAAGCACTAGAACTGTGATGACACAAGTAATGATATAGTTTTGCATCTTAATTTATTGCTATGGCTGGAACGATCAATTGTTTTGCCACTGATTTGATGCCACTCTTAATGTAATACGTAATTATCTCTACTTGTGCAAATAGGGATCTTCTTTGAAGATATCATATATTTTAGTGGAACTGCACAAGAAGATGTTGGAAACATTAAACTAATCGAGGAGTATATAGTAAGAATGGACACCACAGTAGATAACAACAGATGGTTCCGGAGAAGTGCTTCATCTATATGCTCTACACAATAAGCCTCCTGACAAAGGTTGGTACTCGCCCACGGATTTCATCCATATGATTGAGCTTTGTCATCTCTATTGGTGTTGTGCTACTGTTTAGATACTGTCATGAAAAAGTGGTATTGTCCTTGAGAAGTGCTTCATCTGTGCTGTTTTAAATATTTCCATTCCTTTTTTTCGAGCAAACAGGGATGCTAGCATTTAGTTGTCCTCTTGTCCTTTGCACAACACGATCATCCTCCTCTGAAGAAGAATATGGAGTACATGAAGTGACTAGTTACGATTATGCGAGGATGAAGAAGCCCTATGTATCTTCTCATCAGAAGGAGCAGTTGAACGATTGTTACATTACTCCCCACAAGACCAGACTAACTTCAGCTCAGAAGGACTGACAATCTCCATTTTCTTGCTGTGATGCGCAAGTACAATGTTGTTCTAGGATTCTTTCCGGTGAGTTCCATTTTTCTAAAAGTGTGCTCTACATGGACCATGTAGGTGCATGTTTAAACTGTCAATTCATAGTATAGTTTGCTTTATACTAATCACTTCTTTTGTATTTGTGCAAACAGGGGTGCTCATCTTGATTTCAATGGGAACTACACAAAATTTTCATGAATACATCGAATCATTCATTTCCACCACAAGAAAGGAGGTGCCGATAAGTTCAAGGCGTTGCAATATATAAGGGCGAAATCATACAAGTTACGCGCAAATTTGGTTGATTTTGGTGGAACTGCACAAAAAGAACAGCTGGTTTATTTAGCACGAGGTGCCATGTCAATGTCCGAACTGATGGCAAACCCTGCCCATTCCACAATCATAGGCATTTGATATTCTGGAATGGGACAACCTTGTCAAATTTTGCTCATTGATGTTAGCAAGAAGACATGCGTTTCATAGTTTTGAATGGGACGCCCTTTACTGTTAGCAGCGTTGATCAATTTTTCTTTATTCTTTAGTTGTGAAGTAAATATTGGCTCTGACATGTGAATCGTTGAGATGCATAATCATCGATTGTTTTGAATGTTCTCTATGAATTGCTAGGCCTGTGTGTTTGATTGCAATGTACAGTAACGCTAAAAAGCTGCTCAAACTCTTTGTACTTCTTGTGTTCCTTTTTACTTTGCACATTGTGAAAGTGCATACTTTTTTCTGTAAGATTGGTCAAAGTAGAGATACTTTGACTGCAGACAAAACTTGTATGCAGACTAGAAATGACAGGAAGGAGTACATGTGAAACTGCTGCGAATGAGGTTATCACCCTGGGAATAATGCTAGTACGTATTGTTTTGCATGTTCATCCAATGCCAGTGATACAAGAATTCAAACTAATCAAAATAAATTCATTGATACATGGTCGGATTTCATATAAACATGCCAGATTTCATTACATTTCATACATTCTTCAACTAAAAAGGGGTGCGCTGGAGGTATAATTAATTAACCGAAGCTACCCACCTGTGTCTGGCTCAGCCGAACAGAAGCTTCAGTAACCTAACTACAGGTGCAGTTGCGTAACTGACATGTGGTCCAGATGCCTGTTGGGCCCACGTGTCAGTCAGCCAACTGCACCAGCAATTAAGTAGAAGCAGCGTCCTTCTCCAACATAGCTCACCGACTCCATGTCGCCGCCAAGAAGCTAATCAGCCGTCAATGGTCAATCCGCCTAGCTTGGCTTCAACCGGAGGGTAGCAGCGGTGGCCTTACTTGGACCCGAGCGGCGGCGACCTACCGTGTTCTACTCTTCCTCGTTTTCTGTGTGGTGTGGCCTTGTTGGCAGCGGTGCGGGGCCTGGAAGGAGCCGGCGATGTCCTCTATCTCATTGCCGGCGGGGTGGGGCCTTGGTGGAGCGGGGAAATCCTCCCCCTCGTTGCCGGCAGGGTGGGGCCTCGGCTGAGCCGGTGATGTCCTCTGCCTCGTTGTTGGCGGGGAGGGGCCTCGGCGAAGTAGGGCCTCCGCCTCGATGCCGGCGGGGCGGGTCCTCGGCGGAGCCGGCGATGTCCTCTGTCTCGTTGCCGGCGGGGTGGCGCCTCAGCGGAGCGGGGGAAATGCTCCCCATTGTTGCTAGTAGGGTGGGGCCTCGGCTGAGCCGACGATGTCCTCTGCCTCGTTGTTGGTGGGGCGGGGCCTCGACGAAGCCGGCGGCGTCCTCTGCCTCGTTGTTGGCGCCACGGGGCCTTGGCGGAGCAGGGCCTTGTCGACGCCAGCAGAGCGGGAACTCGTCGGAGCCGACATTTTCCTCTGCCTCATCCTTGGTCTCGCCAAATAGCGGCTCGCCCGCTTCATCGCCCTCTTTGTAGGCGGCCGCAGCCTCCACCACCCGCATGCGGTACCGCTAGCGCTCGAGGCGGCCCTCGTGGGCAGAGCGGTATGAGTCGAGCAGCGCCTCCTGCTCTGCCCGCTCCACGGCGATCTGCTCCTCCGCCTGCAGGTGCTCCTGGAGGAGATGGTGGTTGTAGGTGATGTCGGCCTACGCCTCTCGGAACTGCTCCTCACACTTCTGCCTCACCGTGTCCATGTATTGGGCACAGGCCTCGCTGATGGTCATGGTGCAATGCACCAGCGAGGATGGCACGGAGGAGGGGGTTGGCGCCCGATCGTCGACTACCATGTTCTCCATTGGGACGTCGTTGTCCTCCAGCAGCTGCCTGTCGGCCAGCCAGTCGGCAGCAATGGATGCCATCTCCTTGTGGTCCGTCGTCAGCCCATCCCGAAGAGCGTTGGAGCGCGAGGAAGCCATGGTGGGCAGTAGTGGTGTGGATATGAGAAAGGGAATGGATGTGGATGACTGCAGCTATGGCCGACGCAACAGTTTATATAGAAATGGTAGGCGGCGAAGGGACGGACGTGTGGCACCAAAGTAGCCGCCTCGACAACCGCGTATCATTAATGTGGGCTGCATACGGATGGACGGATGACACTTGTGTAGTTTGAAGGCGAAGCAATCGCCTGCACCGGTGAGCGGGGCAGTAGGCGCTGACCATTTCGGGTGGAAAGCGCGCGCGGGTGAGGGTGGCGGTGATACGTCTCCAACGTATCTACTTTTCCAAACACTTTTGCCCTTGTTTTGGACTCTAACTTGCATGATTTGAATGAAACTAACCCGGACTGACGCTATTTTCAGCAGAACTGCCATGATGTTGTTTTATGTGTAGAAAAGAAAAGTTCTCGGAATGTCCTGAAAATCCACGGAGGCACTTTTTGGAATTAATAAGAATTTCTGGGCGAAAGAAATACACGAGGGGGCCCACACCCTGTCCACGAGACAGGGGGGCATGCCCTCCCTATAGGGCGTGCCCTCCTATCTCGTGGGCCCCCTGGACCTCCACTGACCTCAACTCCAACTCCATATATTCCGTCTCGGGGAGAAAAAAATTAGAGAGAAAGTTTCATCGCGTTTTACGACACGGAGCCGCCGCCAAGCCCTAATCTCTCTCGGGAGGGCTGATCTAGAGTCCGTTCGGGGCTCCGGAGAGGGGGATTCGTCGCCGTCGTCATCATCAACTATTCTCCATCACCAATTTCATGATGCTCACCGCCGTGCGTGAGTAATTCCATCATAGGCTTGCCGGACGGTGATGGGTTGGATGAGATTTACCATGTAATCAAGTTAGTTTTGTTAGGGTTTGATCCCTAGTATCCACTATGTTCTGAGATTGATGTTGCTATAACTTTGCTATGCTTAATGCTTGTCACTAGGGCCCGAGTGCAATGATTTCAGATCTAAACCTATTATGTTTTCATGAATATATGTGTGTTCTTGATCCTATCTTGCAAGTCTATAGTCACGTATTATGTGTTATGATCCGACAACCCCAAAGTGACAATAATCGGGATACTTCTCGGTGATGACCGTAGTTTGAGGAGTTCATGTATTCACTATGTGTTAATGCTTTGGTCTAGTTCTCTATTAAAAGGAGGCCTTAATATCCCTTAGTTTCCACTAGGACCCCGCTGCCACGAGAGGGTAGGACAAAAGATGTCATACAAGTTCTTTTCCATAAGCACATATGACTATTTACGGAATACATGCCTATATTACATTGACGAACTGGAGCTAGTTCTGTGTCACCCTATGTTATAGCTATTACATGAGGAATCACATACAGCATAATTATCCATCACTGATCCATTGCCTACGAGCTTTCCACTTATTGTTCTTCACTTATTTACTTTTCCGTTGCTGCTGTTACAACTACTACAAAAACCCAAAAACTATTATCTTTACTTTTGCCACTGTTACCTTTATTATCATACTACTTTGCTACTAAATACTTTGCTGCAGATATTAAGTTATCCAGGTGTGGTTGAATTGACAACTCAACTGCTAATACTCAAGAATATTCTTTGGCTCCCCTTGTGTCGAATCAATAAATTTGGGTTGTACTTCACCCTCGAAAGCTGTTGCGATCCCCTACACTTGTGGGTTATCACGCGGTCTAGGTGGGCCAGGGCAGTCAGACTCGTGCTTGGCAGCGGGTCGGTCCAGCAGCTGGACATGCTGGCTCGCCAGCAAGCTCGCCGAGCTGAGCGACGACAATCAGACGATGGACGTAGCTTCCGACCAGGAGCCGGCGCCACTATCCAAGCCGGTTCATGCCGTGTTCACCATAGAGCAGGTGCGGCCGCACTTCGACGCCCTAATGGCGGAAGAGCTACTAGCGCAGGAGGACCTCTACAACCTCCGTCTCCTCAATGAGCACCGGTGAACAAGTGAACGGCAATGCCGTCGCGAACATGTGGCCCTATGATCCTGGCTTCCCAAATGAGCAGCGGGCGCTGTATCAGACCATCCGTAGGGCCCGCGAGGCCCTCTCCGTCGTCCTTCGAGTTGTTGCGCTCGCTGTGGCGCCGCCGTCTCACGTTGTCAACATGGTCAACGAACATGGGGAATGAGGAGATGACTGTACTTGGATAGGATGATAGTGGGGACCCACTAGGGCCATAGCCGCACGTACGTAAGTACCTCCTTATTATATAAAACTATAATTTTTCTGGCTTCCTCCTGGTTTCCTGACATCACAGTCCCACACCACTGTCAACCTATGCAGTCAATAAACGAGAGAATTGCACAAGGAGCGGTCGACAACTGGGACCAAGCAACTCAAGCAGTATTTGTGTTTTTGAGGTGTGAACACTGCAAAGTTTTTCTTGAGTGATGTTTTCGTTGTTGTTCAGAGGAGAGAGCAGGGTATTAACTGGGCGGGCTATGGCCCGTCTAGCCCAGGCCAGATATCCAGCCCAGATATTAATTTTTTTCAAGCTGAAAATGGCTAGCCCAGCTATACTTTTTTAGGAATACACATGCAAGGTCAAGTTGTTATTCTCCGCCCTGCTGGGCTGCAAATCTTTCCTAGGAGGGATGCATTAGGCTTAAGAAGAAAATGGGCTTTAAGAAATAATAAATGGGATGTAATTATAAAAATTGGCCAGTAACTATGAAAAATGCACCAAACATGTAATTACTTTATAAAATATTATTTTTGGATATTCAAAATTTTAATTTCATTAATTGTTGCGCGCGCAATGTTTCCTTGGATTTTTACGTAATATAAATTTATATTGAAATTGTATTTAATCTGGCTAGAAATTTGGGGATAAAAATATTTCAGATCCCATCAAAATGTAGGATATTTTATTGAATTCTGTTTTGAGCGGTTAGCTGAAATTATTAATCATTGTCCTAGCTAGAAAATGGGCTGTACTTTTAACAAACTATAAATGGGCTGTAGTAAATTCCATTAGAATTCAAAAATGGGCTGCACATTCTTACGAATCTCAAATGGGCTATAAGTTCTCTGCCACACACTTGTGGCCTTACTAAGTTGACGCGTCCCCTAAAAAAAAAGTTGACGCGTGTGCAAGGCTTTGTCAACTTATAGTCAACACATGGTTCTAGCAGCAGTGGCCGTTGGATGTCCATCCAACGGATGTCGTGCTTCTTCTTCAATCTCGGATATTCTAGCTTCACCCGCCCAAAAAATGATTCCTCCCCCTGACATCTGGGGCGCGCCGTTTCGGAAGCTGACCTATGGGCCTACTAAGTTGACGCATACCAAGGGCTTTGTCAACTTAGTCAATATAAACGATTCTAGCTCAAGTGACCGTACGATGTCCATCCAACGGCTGTTGTGCTTCTTCAACCTCTGGTCTTCTTGCTCCAGCCGCCCAAAGCAGCGACGGTTGTGCTGCCTGCTCCTGCCTCCCGTGGCCGGCTGTGCTGCCGCGGAGGCCTCATCGCCCCCTACTACTCCTACCGCTGGCCAGACCATCCCTCCACTCACCCACACCCCCTGTTATTCTGCGGCGATGGCAGCCGAACCAGCGAACTCTCGTACTCCTCTCCGCGTGGGCATCCACTGTCGCGTCTTCCCCGGCTCCACGTCGTCCCCTTCCTAGGCCTCGCCGTCCATCGCCTTGGTGCTCTTGGCGCGACGTGGTCAATGTGGTCAACGCCCGACTTCCATCGGAAGAGTACTGTACGTGGAGAGGCTGACAGCTGGGTCCACGACCGCAGCAAGGAAGTGCCTCCTTATTACACGGAAAATAATGATTCCTCCACCTGACAGCAGGGACCCACCGGACGGGCCACCGTATTTTGCAAAGAAATTGTTTCCCCCCTGACTGCTGGGTACTACCAGCTATATCTTCGCACGCAAGGAAGTGCGTCCATATTACGGGCCA
The DNA here is from genome assembly GCF_018294505.1 of Triticum aestivum. Lineage (NCBI taxonomy): Eukaryota > Viridiplantae > Streptophyta > Magnoliopsida > Poales > Poaceae > Triticum > Triticum aestivum. The sequence goes on along the minus strand of NC_057798.1, from coordinate 430,199,113 downwards.
AAAAAATGATTCGCCCCCTGACTGCTGGGACCCACCAGCTACATCTTCACACGCAAGGAAGTGCTTAACAGTTGGGACCCACTTGGTCGAAGCGTACGTAGTGTTGTCATTCTGGTTGCGAACGTGTACGTACATACGATCGGTCTGTCTGCAGGCTGAAGCAATGAACCATGGTCATGTAAGGAAGGGCACGTGTCGTAGTAGAGGCGCACACGTAGCATGTAGACGACGTACAGCGGCCAGGGTGCAAGAAAGAAAATATGACAACATACGTACATACGGGCGGGGTCTCGAGCGTGTAATCGCGCATATATATATGGACGGCTAGGGCTTGTGTACATGGAGAGGCAACGGACGGCAGCAATGGCGTCCTGCTCATCGGGCAGCGAACCGGCTGGATCGAAACGGAGAAACAACGTCCTGTTCATCGGGAGGCAACCAACTGGGTCGGAACACGTCGTGTTCATTGGGAGGGCTTGGATGGAACAGCCGATGGAAACGAGGCCTGGCGTACCACAGAACGGAGGAAACGACCTTGTGTTCGACCAGCCACGTTCGAAACGGGATCCTGTTCATTGGGAGGGGTCTGGCGTATAGCAAAACGGAGGAAACGAACTTCTGTTGGACCTCCTACAGTGGAAACGGGGTCCTGTTGATCGGGAGGGGTGTGGCATACTGCAAAACGGAGGAAATAGACTTGTGTTGGAGCACTATGGTCGAAACAGGGGTCCTGTTCACCAGGAGGGGTGTGGCGTACCGCAAAACAGGACTCCACAGGATACTGTTCATCTCCACCGTCGACCTCCTCCAGCCTCCACGGGCTACTGTTCATCCACCGTCGACCTCCTCCAGCCTCCACCTGTGACTGTTCATCCACGGGCTCCTGTTCATCCAGCCTCCACCGCGCGCTACTCCACCGGCTACTGTTCAACTAGCCCTCTCCACGGGGTCCTGTTCAACCACCCCTCCATGTGCTATTGTTCATCCAGCCCTCCACCGGCTACTGTACAACCAGCCCTCCACGGGGTCGTCCTGTTCATCCAGCCCTCCACGGGGCCTGTTCATCCAGCCCCAACCGACTCGATAGGGGTCCTGTTCATCAAGATGCAACACCACGGGTTCCTGTTCATCCACCCCCACCGGGAACTGTTCATCCACCCCCCAACAACGCTCACTGTTCATCCAGAGGTAGCATCAATCGGCTTCAGTTAGCAGAAGTAGCGAAGGAATCGCTCGGTCGCTCGGGTTCAGTAATGCATAGCCTGCAGTGCAATCGCTCGGGTTCAGTTAGGCGACGCCTCGCTCGGGTTTAGTTAGACCCCAATGCCTCGCACCCACACGCGTATGGTACGAGAGAAACGCGCATCGCTCGGCCCCCGACCACCCAGCGTAACCGGGAACTCCCCGATATTTTCCTCGCCCTCGCTTCTACCATGGTTTTTTCCGTCATGGACGGCCCAAAGAATGTCATGCAACTGCGTCTCCGGCCCGCCCATGACGAAAATCCCATTTTCTGTCATGATTTTTTGTCATACAAGTAGGAGCCCACCACATCTATGATGATACCTGGTTTTGTCACAATTATCATCATAGAAGTGTCATAAGTATGACAGGAAAAAAATTCGTTCGGCCCAAAATGTCACGGATGTGTCTTTTTTTGTAGTGTACGGTTTAGTTCAATTAATTGTTTGCAATGAGGAGTAACAAAATAAATGGGCAGCCAGATGAAGGCGTGTGCGATACACAGCATACGGTTCACTCAGATGAACTGTTTGTGATTAGGAAACACAAAAGAAACGGTCAACCAGATCAAGGTGTGTGTGCGATATACAACATGCGGTTCACTCGGATGAACTGTTTGTGTTGAGACAAGAGAACAGAAACGGTTCAATATAACAAGATGTGTGTGATACGCAACAAACAGGTCTATAATCAGAAATGTGTGCGAAGATCGATAATAACATAGACGATTGCTTCTAATAAGACGTATGTGATATGCTCTGTCTACACGACATGTATTGGCCATTGGGGGACGAGCGGTCATTTGGATACGCCGTAAGAATGCGAAGAGGCATCCTATATCAGCAAGGACTAGCTCTTCCACCAGTAGCTCATCTTAGAGAACTCTCAAGTTAAGTGTGCTCAGGCTGGTGTAGCATCAGATGGGTGACTGGATGGGAAGTTGTGTTGATGTTAAATTAACTGATAGGATGTGTCATATCGGTCAAATTACCGAAATGACCCATTCCCTCAGCTAATTTAACCTTGAGGTCCTTGTTTTTCATTTTTATTTTATTTTTTTAACATATGTTAAAGAAGGTTTTTTGACAATGTGTATACGTGACATACAGTTGATCCATCCGGCCTATTTGTGATGGAATAAGCCGTGTGTATTGTGGGCAAACGCTTGCTAGTGTAAAACCGTTTGCAATTGATGAATTCATCACCGACGGGTTCCCTAGTGTGGTCCGTGTTCATCTCATTATCATCTACTTCTTGTGCTAGCTTGATGTTCCTTTATATTGTAAGTTTCCATTAATTGATGGCGTTCTATGAACACGCCACTGTTTCTCGCCATTTCCTCACCTGTTTCCCGCCACCTAGTGATATTGCACATAAACCTAGGCGAGGCGCGACGCACGGAGGCAACAAGCGCAACCTGTAGCACATCCACCTTTTCCAAGCATGCCAACGCACCAAAGCGCCGCCTCTGCCATCAACCTTGTCGATGAGGAAAACCAGAAGGCGCCACGGCCCGTCAAGGCCGCGACGCTCCCCGGGAATGCAATGGACGATGCCGTGATGCGTGTCATCGCCAGGGTTGAGCAGACCTTTGGCACATGGCGCTTCAGCGCCGCGGATCAAGATAGGCATGTCAGCGTCGAAAGGCTGCAGATCGCCGCACAACATGATCGATGGCACACCACAGAGCAATCTAGGCGCGTCCGTGTTGAGATACTATGGCTCACCGCGCAACGAGAGCGTGGAGCGCCGCAGAGCGAGAGGTGCGGCGCGCCACACAGCAAGAGTGGATCAATCGGTGCTTGCCTGCTGTCAAAAGGCATCACAGCTGGGTACACGTCCCGTCGGTACCACCATTCCTTGCCAGGAGTGGGCACAGGCCCTCTGCGTCGTACTTGCACCAGAGGCCGGCCACGCCGTGATAACCCACAAGTATAGGGGATCGCAACAATTTTTGAGGGTAGAGTATTCAACCCAAATTTATTGATTCGACACAAGGGGAGCCAAAGAATATTCTCAAGTATTTGCAGTTGAGTTGTCAATTCAACCACACCTGGATAACTTAATATCTGCAGCAAAGTATTTAGTAGCAAAGTAGTATGGAAGTAACGGTAACAATGGCAAAAGTAACAGTAGCAGTTTTGTAGTAATTGTAATAGCAGCAACGGTAAAGTAACTAAGCAAAGCACAATATGTGAAAATCTTGTAGGCATTGGATCAGTGATGTATAATTATGTCGGATGCGATTCCTCATGTAATAGTTATAACATAGGGTGACGCAGAACTAGCTCCAGCTCATCAATGTAATGTAGGCATGTATTCCGAATATAGTCATACATGCTTATGGAAAAGAACTTGCATGACATCTTTTGTCCTACCCTCCAGTGGCAGCGGGGTCCTAATGGAAACTAAGGGATATTAAGGCCACCTTTTCATAGAGTACCTTACCAAAGCATTAACACTTAGTGAATACATCAACTCCTCAAACTACGATCATCACCGAGAAGTATCCCGATTATTGTCACTTCGAGGTTGTTGGATCACAACACATAATAGGTGACTATAGACTTGCAAGATAGGATCAAGAACTCACATATATTCATGAAAACATAATAGGTTCAGATCTGAAATCATGGCACTTGGGCCCTAGTGACAAACATTAAGCATAGCAAAGTCATAGCAACATCAATCTCAGAACATAGTGGATACTAGGGATCAAACCCTAACAAAACTAACTTGATTACATGGTAAATCTCATCCAACCCATCTTCGTCCAGCAAGCCTACGACGGAATTACTCACGCACGGCGGTGAGCATCATGAAATTGGTGATGGAGGATGGTCGATGAATCCCCCTCTCCGAAGCCCTGAACGGACTCCAGATCAGCCCTCCTGAGAGAGATTAGGGCTTGGCGACGGCTCCGTATCGTAAAACACGATGAAACTTTCTCTCTAATTTTTTTCTCCGCGAAAGAAAATATATGGAGTTGGAGGTGAGGTCGGTGGACGTCCATGGGGGCCACGAGGCAGGGGCCGCGCCCTAGGGGGGCCCACCCTCATGGACAGGGTGTGGGCCCCCTGGTGCTGATTCTTTCGCCAGTATTTTTTATTAATTCTGAAAAGTTGCTCCGTGGTTTTCCAGGTCATTCCGTGAAGTTTTATTTCTGCACAAAAATATCACCATGGCAGTTCTGCTGAAAACAGCGTTAGTATGGGTTAGTTTCATTCAAATCATGCAAGTTAGAGTCCAAAACAAGGGCAAACGTATTTGGAAAATTAGATACAACGGAGACGTATCACGCCGTACTTGCACCGGACGCCCTCCGGGTCGTTCGCATGGGTCGCGCCGTTTGCCTTGCCCATAGCCCGCTCAATGCCAATGCGCTGGTCGGTAGGCTCGACTGCCTCCTTGGCCCAGGTGTCCACCTGGGTGCACTAGAGGAACATGGGCGTCGCATCCTCGTGGTGGTGATCTCCGATGAAATAGCCAACTTGGAGCTTGAGATCGCGCTCTAGATGTACCGCGAGTGTGTTGACCGCTTGGACGAACGCTTGCATGAGTTCAGGCAGAGCCAAGAGCTACCGTAGGCAAGCGATGCTAGTCATGGTCTCATGGACGTGTTTTATTTTGTTGATTCGTTTCGACGTGAATAGTTATGTATTCACAACAATCATACCATTGCTCTGTTTATTGCTCTGTTTCAATGCGTGTACTCTGTTTTCCGTTCTTATATGTTATGTTTCAATGTGTGTTTATATGCTTTCCATTCTGTATATGTGCATGATAATAGATAGGTTCAAATTAGTATACAAAAACAGATAGAAAATGGAATTCATAATATATATATAATATTAATTGTTCATTAGTTCATCACAGAATATATATAATATCATCACATATACGTGATGATACTTAACTACTACGTACAATGCATAAAATTGAAAATGAACAATACTAAAACTAATAATCCCTCCTGGGGCCAGTATTCCGGCAGCCCCTCGCCAGCATCTCCGCCTCCTCCGCCTCGCAGCGCTTGACGTGCCGATCTGCCTCTTGCAGGCGGATGCGCGCAAATGATCTTGCCATTTTGTTGGGCGCCCACTGGAGCTCCTCGTCGGTGGCACGTTGGAGCTTATCGGCCCAGCTCCATGCAGCAACGAGGCGCTTAGCGCCTCTAGCCTTCCTCGCGAAGTACCCGTCTTCGTACACCTCCTCCGCACGACAATGCGCCGCCCCCAAAGCTCCGCCGCCTCCTTTTTCCAGGAGGCATCACGGGCATCACAGGCCACCTGGTACCTGGCATACTCCTCCGCCATCTCCTTCTTGAAAACCACTTGCATGGTTTTCTCAGCCGGTGGCAGCGACTTCCAAAGACAAAGATCGTACTAGCCCCAAAACCAATCCAAAGTTGGGGGGTCCGGCGCAACCTCGTCCGGCGGCACGTAGGTGTCCTTGTTGCTTCTCTTTGAGTGAGCGTCCTCAGGGGGTGGCGACTCGTCGTCGGCGCATGGGTAGACCGGCGGTGCCATGGCAGAGATTTGAGAGATAGATAGATAGATAGATAGATAGAGAGAGAGGGAGGGAGAGAGAGGGCGAGCAAGTGGAGGATCTAGATGAGAATGCAGGCGGGACGACGTGAGCAAGGTAATATTTATTAGCAGCCGGAATCTAGATCGACGGGAACAGTACACGCGCCGGTCGCTAGAATTTACGAGTACTGTACTGTGAATTACACACGATTCCCGCAGCAAAATCCGTGTATGAACATAATAGCTGACGGTTCCCAATGTAGAACCGTGTCTGATTAATAAAGCCCGCCACTCACCTTCCAAACCTCGAGGCACGAAATAGAGTGCTAATCGTGGGGGTCGGTTGTCTTGCCAGATTTTACATTTTCTTTTTTGAACACATGATATTTATATCGTCTGATGATTTTTTAACTCGCACACAAGTACACAAATATGATTTTTCAAACCATTATGGTTAGCCATTGCAATTAGATGTAGTTCAAATTTTAATTACGATCATTAAATGGCTAGAAAATCACTTAAAGGTCTTCAAAAGGTCAAATGACCCCTAAAATTTTCCAAATTTTCACATGACAGTTGTATTAGTGCATGTTACACATAGAAAAAAAATCGAAGGACGTAAGAGGAAGCTATCTGCCGTTCGTCATCAAACATGCACTGTTCCCTTCTCGGAACCACGAGCCTTCTAGTGAGTTGCTCCGGTTTGTGAGATTGTGTGTCCAAACTTCCATCAAACAGACCAATTTTTGTACCACATCATATTGGTGGCATGACATTACATCAAGCAAGGTTTCATGTTTCTCTCATCATTTTTTAATTTTTTGGAATAAAAATGCCATGGTACTGCATGCATGTACATGTGTCCATGCTGTGAGACCAATATGTTTGAAAATTCCTTCCAATTTACTGCACATGGAATTAACTCCCACGCAAATACACAAATATAATTTTTCAAACCGTTATGGTTAGTCATTGCATGTACATCTAGTTCAAATTTGAATTATGGTCATTAAATGACTAGGAAATCACTTAAATGTCTTCAAAAGGTCAAATGATGCCTGATATTTTCCAAATTTTCACATGACAGTTTGTATCAGTGCTCATTACACGTAGAAAATTTTTGAAGACCGTAAGAGGAAGCTATCTGCCGTTCGTCATCAAACATGCATTGTTCCCTCTCGGAACCACGAGCCTTCTAGTGAGTTGCTCCGGTTTGTGAGGGTTGTGTGTCCAAACTTTCGTCAAGCAAGCCAATTTTTGTACCACATCATCTTGGTGGCATGACATTACATCAAGCAAGGTTTCATGTTTTTCTGATCATTTTTTAATTTTTTGGAATAAAAATGCCATGGCACTCCATGCATGTAGATGTGTCCATGCCATTAGACCGATATGTTGGAAAATTCCTTCTAATTTACTGCACATGGAATTAACTCGCACACAAGTACACAAATATGATTTTTCAAACTGTTATGGTTAGCCGTTGCATGTACATCTAGTTCAAATTTGAATTACGGTCCTTAAATGGCTAGGAAATCACTTAAATGTCTTCAAAGGGTCAAGTGACCCCTGAATTTTTCCAAATTTTCACATGAGAGTTTGTATGAGTGCACATTACACATAGAAATTTTTTGAAGGCTGATACGTCTCCGTCGTATCTATAATTTTTGATTGTTCCATGCCAATATTCTTTAACTTTCATATATTTTTGGCAACTTTTTATACTATTTTTGGGACTAACATATTGATCCAGTGCCCAGTGCCAGTTCCTGTTTGTTGCATGTTTTATGTTTTGCAAAAAACCAATATCAAATGGAGTCCAAATGGAATAAAAACGGACAGAGAATTATTTTCCGGAGGAAGAATCAACGCGAAACGGTGTCCGGGGTGGCCACGAGACAGGTGGGTGCGCCCTCCCCCCCTGGGCACACCCTGGACTCTCGATAGCCACCCTTAAGATAGTTGACACTCTTCTATTGCCGCAAGAAAGCTAATTTTACAAGAAAAATCTGGGCGAAAGATTCACCCCAATCGGAGTTACGGATCTCCAGATATTAAAGAAATGGTGAAGGGGTAGAATCTGGGAACGCAGAAACAGAGAGACAGATCCAATCTCGGAGGGGCTCTCGCCCCTCCCACGACATGGGAGCCAAGGACCAGAGGGGAAACCCTTCTCCCATCTAGGGAGGAGGTCAAGGAAGAAGAAGAAGAAGGGGGGCTCTCTCCCCCTTGCTTCTGGTGGCGCCGGAACGCCGCCGGGGGCCATCATCATCACCGTGATCTTCACCAACACCTCCATCATCTTCACCAATGTCTCCATCACCTTCCCCCTTCTATATTCAGCGGTTCACTCTCCCGCATCCCGCTGTACCGTCTACTTGAAAATGGTGCTTTATGCTTCATATTATTTTCCAATGATGTGTTGCCATCCTATGATGTCTGAGTAGATTTTCGTTTTCCTATCGGTTATTGATGAATTTCTATGATTGATTTGAGTTGCATGTTTTATTATTGGTGCTATCCTATGGTGCCCTCCGTGTCGTGTAAGTGTGAGGGATTCCCACTGTAGGGTTTGCAATATGTTTATGATTTGCTTATGGTGGGTGGCGTGAGTGACAGAAGCACATACCCGAGTAAGTAGGTTGTTTGCGTATGGGATAAAGGGGACTTGATACTTTAATGCTATGGTTGGGTTTTACCTTAATGAATCTTTAGTAGTTGCGGATGCTTGCTAGAGTTCCAATCATAAGTGCATATGATCCAAGTAGAGAAAGTATGTTAGCTTATGCCTCTCCCTCAAATAGAATTGCAATAGTGATTACCGCTCTAGTAACGTAGTCAATTGCTTAGGGAAAAATCCACAACTCCTACCACCACTTTTCCACACTCGCTATATTTATTTTATTGCATCTTTACCTAAACAGCCCCTAGTTATTATTTACTTGCTCTTTATTATCTTGCAAAGCTATCCAACAACACCTACAAAGTACTCCTAGTTTCATACTTGTTCTAGGTAAAGCGAACGTCAAGTGTGCCTAGAGTTGTATCGGTGGTCGAAAGAACTTGAGGGAATATTTATTCTACCTTTAGCTCCTCGTTGGGTTCGACACTCTTACTTATCAAAAACTATTGCGATCCCCTACACTTGTGGGTTATCAAGACCTTTTTCTGGTGCCGTTGCAAGGGAGTCATAGCGTGGGGTGAATATTCTCGTGTGTGCTTGTTTGCTTTATCACTAAGTAATTTTTATTTGCTGTTCTTAGTTGTTCTCTATCTTTAGTTATGGATATGGAACACAAAATACCAAAAAAAATAGAGGTACTTGCTACTCATGTAGATGGGGTAACTCCTAAAACCCCCGATTCTCATTATGTGAAAGATATTATGTACTATTTTGATAATCCTGAGAAAACCCCATTCAACTTTATAATGGGAGACACGTTGAATCAACGTGAATACTTTAGGGATTATCGCTCGACACAAAAAGGGAAACTATTATGGGATCAATTTATTATGTTGCGTTGGTATGCCTGGGATCTATGCTTGAGATATGATATTACTTGTTGCTCTAGGATGAAGGCTCCACACCTTCCCTTTTCATGCAAATTTAACGATAATGAAACCTTAGCTTCTTGTGCTAATGGTATATATGATTACTATGATGTTGAACAAATAGAAGAATCTATGTTTAAAGCGTTTGACGATTTTGATGATTCAGTTTATAGGCCTGAAAATCTTGCTATACTTAGATAGTGCTATGAAAATTATGAATACAATTACTATATTAATGCTTTTATGAAGAAAGTCTCTGCTATCCAAGAAGAGACTAATATTTTGCAGGAAGCTATGGAAGAAGAAATTGATGAAACTATGAGCTCATTGGATGAAAAAGATGATGAGGAGAGCGAAGAACAAAAGGAAGAAGAGCGGATTGATCACCTGTGCCCACCTTCTAATGAGAGTAACTCTTCAACTCATACATTGTTTAATTCCCCTTTGTGCTTACCGAAGGATGATTGCTATGATGATTGTTATGATCCCGTTGACTCTCTTGAATTACCCCTTTTTGATGATGCTTGCTATGCTTGTGGTCAAGATGCCAATATGAATTATGCTTTTGGAGATGAACTTGCTATAGTTCCTTATGTTAAACATGAAATTGTTGTTATTGCACCCACGCATGATAGTCCTATTAGCTTTTCTAATTCTCTCAACTACACTATATCGGAGAAGTTTGTGCTTACTAAGGATTACATTGATGGGTTGCGTTTTACCATTGCACATGATACATTTGATGAATGTAATATGCATGTGTTTGCTGCTCCTACTTGCAATTATTATGAGAGAGGAACTATATCTCCACCTCTCTATGTTCCCAATACGATAAAATTGTAAGAAACTGCTTATACTATGCATTGGCCTTTACTTTGTGTGCATGAATTGTTCTTTTATGACATGCCGATGCATAGGAAGAGAGTTAGACTTCGTTGTTGCATGATATATGTTACTTTGTGCTCACTACTAAATTACAAATCATTGTTAATTAAAATTGGCTTTGATATACCTTGGGATCCGGGTGGATTCATTACTTGAGCACTAAATGCCTAGCTTAATGGCTTTAAAGAAAGCACTGCCAGGGAGACAAGAGTCATTTATTTATGTTGAGTGATTTTATATAGTTAAAAAAAAGAGGGGAACCCAAAACTTTTCAAAAAGGAAAGTGAAAGTGAGAAAGACAAGCATCGTTGAAGTGGGAGCTAGCCTTGAACTTTGTTCATGCTCACGGAAACTTTGTGAATCTTGATTACAGAAACTTTTCATCAAAAATAATTATCCCCTTGTATAATTCCATTGTATTATAAAAATAATGTGCCAAGGTTTGCCTTTAGGATGTTTACAATGCTTGTTGGTTTGTACGGTGCAGGAGAGAAACTTTGGCTGCAGTGCTCGATTTTACATTTTTTAACTGGAAAGTCAAATGGTTCTGATTATTTTTGCACTGTCCTGCTATACAACTTGTTTATTTTTCCTAATTTTGGTAGAATTTTGGGGTACCAGAAGTATGGTGGATGTTCAGATTGCTACAGACTGTTCTGTTTTTGATGCATAGTTTGCTTGTTTTGATGAATCTATCAATTTATATCAGTGGATTAAGCCATGGAAAAGCTATATTAAAGTAGTCACAATGCAAAAACTAAATTATGAATTGGTTTGCTACAGTACTTAGAGTGGTGATTTGCTTTATTATACTAATGGATCTTACCGAGTTTTCTGTTGAAGTTTTGTGTGGGTGAAGTGTCTAATCGAGGATGTCTCGATATGAGGAAAAGGAAGAGAGGCAAGAGCTCAATCTTGGGGATTCCCGAGGCACCCCAAGTAAATATTCAAGGAGACTCAAGCGTCTAAGCTTGGAGATGCCCCGGAAGGCATCCCCTCTTTCTTCAACAAGTATCGGTATGTTTTCGTTTTCGTTTTGTTCATGCGATATGTGCAAGTCTTGGAGCGTCTTTTGCATTTAGTTTTCACTTTTCTTTTATGCACCATGCTGGTATGAGATAGTCCTTGGTTGATTTATAGAATGCTCATTGCACTTCATTTAAATCTTTTGAGTATGGCTTTATAGAATGCTTCATGTGCTTCATGTATATCGTTTGAAGTTTGGATAGCCTGTTTTTCTTCACATGGAAAACCGCCATTTTTAGAATGCTCTTTTGCTTCACTTATACTTGTTAGAGAGTGGGCATATCTTTTGTAGAAAGAATTAAACTCTCTTGCTTCATTTATATCTATTTAGAGAGATGACAGGAATTGGTCATTCACATGGTTAGTCATAAAATCCTACATAAACTTGTAGATCGCTGAATATGATATGTTTGATTCCTTGCAATAGTTTTGTGATATAAAGATGGTGATATTAGAGTCATGCTAGTGGGTGGTTGTGGATTGTAGAGACACTTGTGCTGTGGTTTGCAAGTCCTGTAGCATGCACGGATGTAAACTGTTGTGTGACAAATTTGAAGCATGGGGTGTTTCTTTGATTGTCTTCCTTATGAGTGGCTGTCGGGGACGGGCGATGGTCTTTTCCTACCAATCTATCCCCCTAGGGGCATGCATAGTAGTACTTTGCTTTGAGGGCTAATAAACTTTTGCAATAAGTATATGAGTTCTTTATGACTAATGTGAGTCCATGGATTATACGCACTTTTACCTTTCCATCATTGCTAGCCTCTTCGGTATCGTGCATTGCCCTTTCTCACCTCGAGAGTTGGTGCAAACTTCGTCGGTGCATCCAAACCCCGTGATATGATACGCTCTATCACACATAAGCCTCATTATATCTTCCTCAAAACAGCCACCATACCTACCTATCATAGCATTTCCATAGCCATTCCGAGATATATTGCCATGCAACTTCCATCATCATCATATACATGACTTGAGCATTTATTGTCATATTGCTTTACATGATCGTAAGATAGCTAGCATGATGTTTTCATGGCCTGTCCATCTTTTGATGTCATTGCTACGCTAGATCATTGCACATCCCGGTACACCGCCGGAGGCATTCATATAAAGTCATATCTTTGTTCTAGTATCGAGTTGTAATATTGAGTTGTAAGTAAATAAAAGTGTGATGATCGTCATTGTAGAGCATTGCCCCATGAAAAAAGGGAAAAAGGAAAAAAAGAAAAAAGGGAAAGGCCAAAGAAGCCTAAATAAAAAAAGGGGCCAAAGAAGCCCACCGAAAGAAAAAAATAAAAAAAGGGAAAAGAAAAGAAAAGGGGCAATGTTACTATCCCTTTTCCACACTCGTGCTTCAAAATAGCACCATGTTCTTCATATAGATTGTCTCCTATGTTGTCACTTTCATATACTAGTGGGAATTTTCATTATAGAACTTGGCTTGTACATTCCAACGATGGGCTTCCTCAAATGCCCTAGGTCTTCATGAGCAAGCAAGTTGGATGCACACCCACTTAGTTTCTTTTGTTGGGATTTCATACATTTATAGCTCTTAGTGCATCCGTTGCATGGCAATCCCTACTCCTCGCATTGACATCAATTGATGGGTATCTCCATAGCCCGCTGATTTGCCGCGTCGATGTGAGACTTTCTCTTTTTTTGTCTTCTCCACATAACCTCCATCATTATATTATATTCCACCTATAGTGCTATATCCATGGCTTGCGCTCATGTATTGCGTGAGGGTTGAAAAAGTTGAAGCGCGTTAAAAAGTATGAACCAATTGCTCGGCTCGTCATCGGGGTTGTGCATGATAGGAGCATTTTGTGTGACGAAAATGAAGCATGGACAAACTATATGATTTTGTAGGGATAAGCTTGCTTTGGCCTTGTTGTTTTGAAAAGACATGAATGCTTTATTCGTACGCTCGAAGTATTATCGTTTTTTATGTCAAATGATAGACTATTGCTTTGAATCACTCGTGTCTTAATATTCATGCCATGATTATATATATGATGAAGATTATGCTAGGTAGCATTCCACATCAAAAATTATCTTTTTTATCATTTACCTACTCGAGGACGAGCAGGAATTAAGCTTGGAGATGCTGATACGTCTCCGTCGTATCTATAATTTTTGATTGTTCCATGCCAATATTCTTCAACTTTCATATATTTTTGGCAACTTTTTATACTATTTTTGGGACTAACATATTGATCCAGTGCCCAGTTCCAGTTCCGGTTTGTTGCATGTTTTATGTTTCCCAGAAAACCAATATCAAATGGAGTTCAAATGGTATAAAAACGGACGAAGAATTATTTTGGAATATTTGGGATTTTCCGGAGGAAGAATCAACGCGAAACGGTGTCCGAGGTGGCCACGAGACAGGGGGCGCGCCCTCCCCCTGGGTGCGCCCTGGACTCTCGTGGGCCACCCGTAAGGCGGTTGACACTCTTTTTTTGCCGCAAGAAAGCTAATTTTACAAGAAAAATCTGAGCGAAATATTCACCCCAATCGGAGTTACGGATCTCCGGATATTAAAGAAACGGTGAAGGGGTAGAATCTGGGAACGCAGAAATAGAGAGATAGATCCAATCTCGGAGGGGCTCTCGCCCCTCCCACGCCATGGGAGCCAAGGACCAGAGGGGAAACCCTTCTCCCATCTAGGGAGGAGGTCAAGGGAGAAGAAGAAGAAGGGGGGCTCTCTCCCCCTTGCTTCCGGTGGCGCCAGAACGCCGCCGGGGGCCATCATCATCACCGCGATCTTCACCAACACCTCCATCATCTTCACCAACGTATCCATCACCTTCCCCCTTCTATATTCAGCATTCACTCTCCCGCATCCCGCTGTACCCTCTACTTGAACATGGTGCTTTATGCTTCATATTATTTTCCAGTGATGTGTTGCCATCCTATGATGTCTGAGTAGATTTTCGTTGTCCTATCGGTGATTGATGAATTTCTATGATTGGTTTGAGTTGCATGTTTTATTATTGGTGCTATCCTATGGTGACCTCCGTGTCGCGCAAGCATGAGGGATTCCCATTGTAGGGTTTGCAATATGTTTATGATTTGCTTATGGTGGGTGGCGTGAGTGACAGAAGCACAGACCCGAGTAAGTAGGTTGTTTGCGTATGGGATAAAGGGGACTTGATACTTTAATGCTATGGTTGGGTTTTACCTTAATGAATCTTTAGTAGTTGCGGATGCTTGCTAGAGTTCCAATCATAAGTGCATATGATCCAAGTAGAGAAAGTATGTTAGCTTATGCCTCTCCCTCAAATAGAATTGCAATAGTGATTACCGGTCTAGTAACTTAGTCAATTGCTTAGGGACAATTTCACAACTCCTACCACCACTTTTCCACACTCGTTGTATTAACTTATTGCATCTTTACCTAAACAGCCCCTAGTTTTTATTTACTTTCTCTTTATTATCTTGCAAAGCTATCGAACAACACCTACAAACTACTTCTAGTTTCATACTTGTTCTAGGTAAAGCGAACATCAAGTGTGCGTAGAGTTGTATCGGTGGTCGATAGAACTTGAGGCAATATTTATTCTACTTTTAGCTCTTTGTTGGGTTCGACACTCTTACTTATCGAAAACTGTTGCAATCCCCTACACTTGTGGGTTATCAAAGGCCGTAAGAGGAAGCTATCTGCCGTTCGTCATCAAACATGCATTGTTCCCTCTCGGAACCACGAGCCTTCTAGTGAGTTGCTCTGGTTTGTGACGGGTGTGTGTCCAAACTTTCGTCACACAAGACAATTTTTGTACCACATCATCTTGGTGGCATGACATTACATCAAGCAAGGCTTCATGTTTTTCCAATCATTTTTAAATTTTTGGAATTAAAATGCCATGGCACTCCATGCATGTACATGTGTCCATGCCGTGAGGCCAATATGTTTGAAAATGCCTTCTAATATACTGCACATGAAATGAACTCGCACACAAGTACACAAATATGATTTTTCAAACCATTATGGTTAGCTGTTGCATGTACATCTAGTTCAAATTTGAATTATGGTCATTAAATGGCTAGGAAATCATTTAAATGTCTTCAAAAGGTCAAATGACCCCTGAAATTTCCAAATTTTCACATGACAGTTTGTATCAGTGCACATTACACATAGAAAAATTTGAAGGCCGTAAGAGGAAGCTATCCGCCGTTCGTCATCAAACATGCATTGTTCCCTCTCAGAACCACGAGCTTTCTTGTGAGTTGCTCCGATTTGTGAGGGGTGTGTGTCCAAACTTTCGTCAAACAGGCCTATTTTTGTACCACATCATCTTGGTGGCATGACATTACATTAAGCAAAGTTTCATGTTTTCCTGATCATCTTTTAATATTTTGGAATTAAAATGCCATGGCATTCCATGCATGTGTCCATGCCGTGAGACCAATATGTTTGAAAATTCCTTCTAATTTACTGTACATGGAATTAACTTGCACACAAGTACACAAACATGATTTTCTAAACCGTTATGGTTAGCCGTTGCATGTACATCTAGTTCAATGAATTATGGCCATTAAATGGCTGGAAAATCACTTAAATGTCTTCAAAAGGTTAAATGACCCCTGAAATTTTCCAAATTTTCACATGACAATTAGTATCAGTGCACATTACACATAATTTTTTTTAAGGTCGTAAGAGGAAGCTATCTGCCGTTCGTCAGCAAACATGCATTGTTCCGTCTTGGAACCACGAGCCTTCTAGTGAGTTGCTCCGGTTTGTGAGGGGTGTGTGTCCAATTTTTCGTTAAACATACCAATTTTTGTACCACATCATCTTGGTGGTATGACATTACCTCAAGCAAGGTTTCATGTTTTTATTTTTTTGGAATTTAAATGCCATGACACTCCATGCTTAATTGTGTCATAGCCGTTAGACCAATATGTTTGAAAATTCCTTCCAATTTACTGCACGTGGAGTTAAATCGCACACAAGTACACAAAATATGACTTTTCAAACTGTTTTGGTTAGCTGCTGCATGTACATGTAGTTCAAATTTCAATTACGGTCATTAAATGGCTAGAAAATCACTTAAATGTCTTAGAAGGTCAAATGACCCCTGAAATTTTCCAAAATTTGACATGACAGTTGTATTAGTACTACAAATTTTCTCGTACATTTAAAACACCATCCGTTGGCACTTTACTCCAAATTCGTGTTTCACAGCTAATAAAAAATATTTACAACATCACACACAGTTGTTTTGTAGGAATCGTTTGCGATGAATTTTTTGGGTCCATTTAAGTCTTCCTCCTTAAGCTTCGCCGGCTCATCTGCTCTAGTGCTGGCAACCCCCCGAATCCACAAATCCCGATCCCCATTCCCGCAACCCCTTTTTGCAAAGATGACGCCGTGGAAATGCTTCGTGAAGGCCTGTACGATGGCC
>NC_057798.1:430173613-430182198 GCF_018294505.1 Triticum aestivum | reverse complement strand
CGAGAGCGCGGACGCCTACGTCGAGAGTGCCGTCGTATCCGCATTGAGCGCGGCCGCTGAGAGGCGTCTGCAGCAGCTGGCAGGGCAGCTGTAGCAGCCAAGATGGCTGCAGCTGCTGCAGCAACGGCGGCTGCAAACGTTGAGAGCGCTCGAGCTGCCGTCCGTGCCGTCGATGCCGCCTTGGCCCGGGTCAAGGCCATCCGCGCCCAGATATTCTAGGCCACCTCGGAATCCAGCATGCAACCAATGTCCGAAAAGGTGGCGGTGGCCATGAAGCACCTGCTTCCTCATGAGGTCGTCAAGCGGGAGCTGGAGATCTAGGAGGCGATGGAGATCGAGGAGCGCCGGGGGGAGGAGTTGCGCGTGGCCTAGGTCTAGGTAGAGAAGAGTCTGTCCGTCGAGGAATCGGCAGTGGAGTACCTATGCGAGATCTGTCGCAGCCACTACTATGAGTACTACAACCTTGAGGGCGGCGCCAAGGACGAGGACAAGGACGAGGACGCGGTCAACTTCAGCAAGGGGGACGCGGAGTCCACCAACGACGGAATGTCACTAGGACAAGTCATCGATGTCTCATCTCACACCAGCGATGCATAGGCCAGCACGGCGGTGGGTTTGTTAAAAAATTTCGTACTTAGGCTTTGTTTTTAATGCTGGTATTTTGTTAGAGCAATGTTTAGGTGAACTGTCTCTATTTAATTACTAAAATTGCTCGATTCTGTAAGTCTGAGTCTATGTGTTGTACGCTCTTTTATGTGCCCAAATTACCAAGCGATGTTAAATTATGCAATGATGTACACGGGGAAATTTTCACCAAAATTTCAATTATCAAACTCATCCCATGCGCGTTAAGCAGAAGAATCGTTTGCGATGCACACTATCGTTCAAAGTGAATGGTGTCCAGCGGCATTGCGAGCAAAGTTTCCCTCCACATTTCGAAATTTTTGGCCTACCGCCGAAATATCTACCCTCCCCCTCCCCATCCCCTTTTCTTCCCGACCGCTAGTCACATTTCCCTATTTCCCCCTTCCTTCCTTCCTAAGCTATAGCAGCTTCTCGCTTGCTTCCTCGCTCTTGCTGTCTCACATCCTACCACCGGGGTCGCCATGGTCTTCTTCAAAGACCTCTCCAGCGGTTCCTCCTCCTCCGACGACTCCTTCACCACCCGGGTATGCCTCTCTTATCTCTCTGGAGCTATGACTTTGAATGAAGGATTTTTACCCGGCGGTCGATTTGAGTCATTTCTTCCTCTTGTAGTTCCCTAGGACACATCAATTGCAACGAATGGAGCGGGGTGGCTGAAGATCTGTCTGCTCGTTGTCACCATCAATCTCCATGTGTGAAGCTAGTTGCGTTTGAATCTCTGGACATTGGGAGGTAGTTTCTGGCATGTCCAGAGAAGGTTAGACCCTCTTTCGTTGTTACAAATCATTTGTCAGATGTGATTCAGACACTGTCATGGTCCCAACCCATTCAGAAAACACCTTCAACCAAACGCATCGTAAGACAGTGTCACAGCTTGTACCTAGTATCTAAAAATGTTGCCATCTCATCTGCGGTGCCATTAGAAAATTATTGGGCACCGCTTCAGCAGTTTGTGGAGCCAATCTGTCCACACATCCGATCAGCCAAGCAGTAAAATACTAAATATTTATGGCACGAAGGAACTGGGCATCGGAGCAACTAGGTGCTCTGGAGTTCGGGTCCCGGCTTTTTCCCCGCTGCATCGGCTTGCCAGTGCAGGGCACTGGTGCGAGATGTAGCAATAGTTGTCTTTACACCAGTTTTGGCATACATAGTAAACGCCTTAGTGCTATTCGTTCTATGTTACTAAATTTGTGCATGTACACACCTGTTAGTATCAATTTGCTATCATCCAAACGCTGTCGCTATGCTGTTGCAGCTATATTTACCTTCCTCTTAAAATGTTCAATTTTTTATTTTATAGTACATGAGTAAGAACTTGTAGCGTTGTTGTAGTTAATTATAGCTTCTGATCTTTCAGAATTTGGTTGTTGTGTGAGTAGCAATTAATACATTTGCACATTGATCTTTTTGAGAAGATATGTCATAATTAACCTGTTTCTTCTGTTTTTCAAAATAAGTATTGGTGATTTTCTATGTTGCTATAAACCCATTTTCCCTACAATTGTTACTGGTCTAGTTTCAAATATTATAGGATGAATCGAAGTGTCCTTACTTGGAGTGTGTTGATCAAGAGTGGCCACAGTCTTTGAAGATGTGCCTAGCAAAGCTCTGGAGCATGTATCAGGAAGATAATAGAGGTAGGCTTAGAGATAGTGTTGTCAACGCTGAAGAGTATTTGAAGATGCGGGGTAAAAATAAGAAGGTGGAGAATGAGCTCAGATTTTTTAAATCAGACTTTGCTAAGATGGTGTTGGCGAAGGAGAAGGCACTTTCCCAGTTTGCCAGTGCAAAACAGGTTCTTATTGAACTAAAAGCAGAGGTGGATAAGGCGAGCCTGAATGATCTCGATTAGGGAAATGAATATATTGTTCTAAAATTGTTCTTATGAAGTTGAACTATCTATATGTTGTACTGTGCTATTTTCTGGTAGCTATTGTACTGTGATGTTAAAATATATCTATGTGCCTGATATGAAATTGGCAAATAGCTATTCGATTTGAAATGTGAATTTCTGTAATACTGGAATTATTAATTGTAAAGTAATAAATATGCAAAATGGGTCATGGAACTTTGCAAACGGTTCTAGAAGTAAAAGCGCTTGTGATGGATAGCCCAATACCACACCATTTTCTTCATCAAATCGTGTGTGATGTAGTTGATAAAAGCAAATGGTTAACCAAGGCAGAGCATGTGTGATAGTTACACGTATCACACACGAGCCTATACATAAACCTGTGTGGGATATACATACGAACGGAAATGTTTTCCCTGGATTGACTGTGTGGGATGTACATAAGAACGAAAACGTATTCCTTGGATTGACTATGTGTGTTATACATACCTACGAAAATGTTTTTCTGGGATTCACCGTGTGGGATGTACATACCTACGGAAATGTTTTCTAGGATTCACCGTGTGGGATGTACATACCTACGGAAATGATTATGTTTCCATGGGTCACCCGATCGCACACGAGCTAATTCGGTGTCCGAGAAGGGCCTATCCCCAATGATTTCTGGGTTGTGTGGGAAGGACCCCCCTATCACCCACACTCACTTGGCGACGGTTCCAAATGCCATCGCAGAAAGGGGTTAAAAACCGTTTGTAACGCACCGACGCATACTAGTGCATGCTCCGGATTTTCCGGGCGTCACCAACAAAATCCCTCGACTCACACGCGCACATGATCCTCGTCATGTTGCGAAACAACGAAATTACCATGCGGTATTGTACCCCTTGGTATTTTTTTACTGGCTTACAAAGGGAGGTGGATGAATCCACTCCATTCCATGCCTTCCCCATTGAGGGAGTCTGGGATTAAGGGGTCCTCGGACAGCCGGACTATATACTTTGGCAGGACTGTTGGACTATGAAGATACAAGATTGAAGACTTCGTCCCGTGTTCGGATGGGACTCTCATTTGCGTGGAAGGCAAGCTTGGCAATTCGTATATGTAGATCTCCTTCTCTGTAACTGACTCTGTGTAACCCTAGCCCCCTCCGGTGTCTATATAAACCGGAGGGTTTAGTCCGTAGGACAAGAACAATTAGAATCATAGGCTAGCTTCTAGGGTTTAGCCTCTACGGTCTCGTGGTAGATCAACTCTTGTAATACTCATATCATCAAGATCAATCAAGCAGGAAGTAGGGTATTACCTCCATCAAGAGGGCCTGAACCTGGGTAAAACATCGTGTCTCCCGCCTCCTGTTACCATTAGCCTTAGACGCACAGTTCGGGACCCCCTACCCGAGATCCGCTGGTTTTGACACCGACATTGGTGCTTTCATTGAGAGTTCCACTGTGTCGTCGCGATAAAGCTTTATGGCTCCTTTAATCATCTTCAATGACGCGGTCCAGGAGGAGGTTTTCCTTCCCGGACAGATCTTCGTATTTAGCGGCTTCGTACTACGGGCCAACTCGCTTGGCCATCTAGAGCAGATCGATAGCTATGCCCCTAGCCATCAGGTCAAGTTTGGAAGCTTGAACTATACTGCCGACATCCGTGGAGACTTGATATTCGACGGATTCAAGCCCACGTCAGGTATGCCGAACAGTCACGATGAGCATGACTTAGATCTGCCATCAGACAGTGTTCGGGAGATCACGCCTACGGCGGCCCCGGGAACCAATCCGGAGCAGATCATGCCATCCGAGGACGGGTGGATGGACCCCGCTACGGAGGCCGCACACTCATCGGCCTTCGAGCCGAACACTGACCCCACCTCCTATGAGGCCGGTATCATCAGACCCTCGGACTTGACTCCAGCTACAGGATCCGAACCGTGTATGTCCATGCCTGTCGAATATGATTGGGCACCGGTCATAGAGTTCACCTCCGCGGATATCTTTCAGCACTCGCCCCTGGGTGATGTGCTAAATTCATGAAGGTCTCTCTCCTTGTTAGGAGACTCTTGGCCGAACTATGTCTGGCTCGAGTGGTAAGCGGACGACGAAGAAATTCGTTCCCCACCCACCACCCACTTAATAGCCACTGTCGATGACTTAACCGACGTGCTTGACTTCAACTCCGAAGACATCGACGGTATGGACGACGATGTAGGAGAAGAACAGGAACCACCGCCTATAGGGCGCTGGACAGCCACCTCATCATATGATATATACATGGTGGACACGCCAAAAGAAGGCGAGGGCGATGATGCAACAAAGGATAATCCCCTCGATAAGCCACCAAAGCGACGCCGTC
The DNA here is from genome assembly GCF_018294505.1 of Triticum aestivum. NCBI lineage: Eukaryota > Viridiplantae > Streptophyta > Magnoliopsida > Poales > Poaceae > Triticum > Triticum aestivum. The sequence goes on along the minus strand of NC_057798.1, from coordinate 430,177,346 downwards.
GGCGCCGCTCTAAATCCCGCCACAGTAAAAACAACACAAGAAGGAATAATACCCCGGTCGACTCCAAAGGAAACGACAACCCCATGGACCCAGCGATGGAGCAGGATGAGCCAGGGGACGCTGAACATAGTCCAGAGCCGACATCAGATGACGCCGATCCCGAGGGAAAAACTCATCAACCTGTCTCCAAAGAGGAGAACAGTCCGGACGATGATGCACTCACCATCCCGGAAAAACACCTGGAACGAGAACCTCCACAGAAGGCTTATTGCCACCGCAAGGAGCTTGAAGAAGCAGAAGCAAAGGCTTAAGGTGTCAGGACCCCGACTCAATGTCACATCGATCTAGCATGTAACACCTCATATCACTTTGTGGCCTCACGCACGGTATTCCCACGGGTGTCGCCTTACCTTTGCCCGGGACCGTTTGCGCCTTTTGGCACACGTATATGACAGTGTCGCTAGCATCCATATGATAAGGAGCCCGGGCTGACATGGCTAGTCGTAAACCCAAAGTGGCACAAACTTACAGGGACAGGCATCCATGACCCAGCATCGAACGTGTCGGTCATCAGCGAGTGAATCCAGGCTGTAGCACTGGGCTAGCAGGACTCCGGTGAACCGGGCTGTAGCGGGCTAACAGGACTCCGGTATTCATCGCGTGACATTTCCCCGAAGGGACAGACACAGGAACGAAGAAGGACACATGCCGGCCAGCCTAAGTGTTCCGGAGCAGTAGCAAGCTACCATGGCTCAGTGGAAACACTAGGAGGCATTTCCCGGTAAGAGAGGCTACTAAAGATAAACAACTAGATGGTCAGATCCCACACATACCAAGCATTTCAATAACATACACACAATATGCTCGATATGTGCAAATACAACATGGCATCACAACATGACTCTACGACTCAAGTAATTTATTCATTAGGCTCCGAGGAGCGAGATATTGCAAACATGGGTCTCATGACCCAACACTCAGAGCATACAAATCAAAGCACAAGCGGAAGCTATCATGTCTGAGTACAGACATCTATAAATGAAAAAGGCTGAGAAGCCTGACTGTCTATCAGATCCTGCCGAGGGCACAAGATCGTAGCTGAGGTAACAAGCTAAACGTCGAAGTCCACGTGGAACTACTAGCGAGACCGAAGTCTCTCTGCAAAAACATAAAATAGGCAAACGTGAGTACAAATGTACCCAGCAAGACTTACATCAGATCTATCTACATATGCATCATTATCAACAAAGGGGATGGTGGGGTTTAACTGCAGCAAGCCAGCTTTGACTCGGTGGCTATCCTGAACTACGACTGCAAGTAACTCTTTTGAGGTGGCGCACACGAGTCCACATATTCACCATATCAATACACCACTATGGATCCGCTCCCGTCTCCCTACGGGAACGCCATCCATAGCACTCACGCTTATCTTGCGTATTTTAGAGTATCCACTTTCACTTGTCTATGAACTGATATAAGCAACCCAGAAGTCCTTTTCCGCGGACACGGCTATTCGAATAGATCATATTATCCCTGCAGGGGTGTACTTCTTCACACACGCTCTCACCACTTACCGCCGTTTACACGACATGTACTCGGCAACCTTCAAGCGGAAGCCCAACGTGGGTGTCGGCCACGGCCTGCCCAAACACTCAAGTCTCTAGTCCAGGTTTATCGCCTATTCGGGTTCCATCCATGAGGAGATCCGGCCGGAGTTTCGCTCACAGCCCCAAACGATGTGAACAGGGTTCCCGAGACACCAAACGGGCGCCCGGTACACCGTGCCACGTGCCTACCGCATCACAGCCCACCCCTACGGTCAGCGCTGCGCACGGCCTCCAGCATACTACAAACACCAGAAACTACTTGCAACTCCTGGACAGAGGACAAGGGTGATTAAGAAGCCGAGAGGGTCCATTGGTTTCGGGCCCAATGCGTGGTAGTAACTGAATCATGGATCACAAACACAGAACTCAGTTCCTGAGGACGGCTGCAATGAGACAACCCACCATGTACTCCTACATGTCCTCTCACCGCTACCTTTACCAAATCGTGTTCACACACTTAGCTCACATAGTAGGACATGTTCACCCGCCTCTGATTCATCCCCGATGAATCAGACCTGACTCAACTCTAAGCAGTAGCAGGCATGACAACAAGCATGAATGAGTAGGCACATCAGGGCTCAAACAACTCCTACTCATGCTAGTGGGTTTCATCTATTTACTGTGGCAATGACAGGTCATGCAAAGGATAAAGGGGTTCAGCTACCGCAGCAAGTAACAAATATGTCGTTGTTGTCCTAATGCAGTAAAAAAGAGCAGGAGCGAGAGAGTGGGATTTTATCGGAATGAGCAAGGGGTTTTTGCTTGCCTGGCACTTCTGAAGATAACATTGAGTCTTCATCAGTGTCAACGATCACATCATCGGTATCACGTCTATCGAGAGGGGACAAATACCGGCAACAAAGAAGAAATACAATCAATGCAATGCACAATATGATGCATGCTCATGACATGGCAATATGAATGTGTTTTGAGCTAATGCAACTAGCAACAGATTAAATGAAGTTGGTTTGAATACAAGATTCAAATTCAAACTCCATATGTGATTATTTAAATGTCATTCACTTCATTTGCTCTAAACAGTAGTGATGAGTTGTTCTAACATGCATGAAAATGGTACAGATGGATTCCTTGAATTTTTCTGATAATTTTTCATATATAATTTGTTTAATTTGGAGTTACGGTTAATTTTCTATGATTTATTGAAGTTTTAGGCATTTTCTGGAATTTCCTGAATATTTAGAAATAAAATAATTCCAGAAAATGAATAATGGCGTCAGCATGACCTCATGCTGACCTCAGCAGGTCAACGGGCGGTCCAGGTCAAACCTGACGTGTGGGGTCCACACGTCAGTGACACAGGGGCTAATCCCGCGTTGACCCGGGCTTTGACCCACTACGGGGCCCACTGTCAGTGGCTGTGGGGGGGTGTTTAGGCGTCATTAGTGCTAATTAGGCGTGCCACGTCGGCAGTCGCCGGAGTTCGGCCGGCGGCGACCCGGAACGCGGCGGAAGTTCACCGGGGTTGCGCTACGGGCGACGGCTGGACGCGCGAAGGGCACCAGAAGGTAGCCCGTGCCCGTGCGCATCTAGGGGGGCCAACGGAAGGTGCGGGGGTGGCCGGGGTTCGCCGGAATGGAGCCCGAGGCGGCGCCGGAGTTTGGGCCTCGGCGAAAACGGCGTTGTGGAGCACGGGCGAGTGAGGTAAAGCATTGCGCAGCCTCCTGGAGTCACCACGAGCTCGGTGAGATGCACGGGCGCGACCCGTTCGAGCTCAGGCCACGGCGGCGACATGGTCAGCGGCGGCCGGAGTTCGGCCGCGACGGGCTATGGCCTAGAGCTCGCAAATGCGAGGGGAGAGAGAGGGGTTCTGCACGGAGGCTCACCGCGGAGCTGTAGGGAGGGTCAGTGGGCTCGGGGGCGCGCCGGAGTGGCCGAATTCGACGGAGACGGCACCGGGGCCGAAGCTCGGAGATGATGACGATGGCGGCTGTTCGGGGCCCTTCCAGTCACGTGGCTCGGTGAGGGGGTTGGCGACGAGGTGCAGGAGCTCGGGAGCACGTCGGAGAGGGGAGGGGGTGGCCGTGGTCATGGCTACGACAAGCGGCGCTCCCAGGTGCGTTCGGTGACGAGAGGGAGGGAGAACAGAGGAGGAGGAGGGGGTCCAG
>NC_057798.1:430162358-430173140 GCF_018294505.1 Triticum aestivum | reverse complement strand
CACATTGGCGGTGCAAGCTAGAAACAAAATGCAAATGCTGGGAATGATTCTGGTAACTGGGGAAGAACCCAACAACAGAGAGTGAATTCACCGTTTGAAAAGATCATAGCGTTGCCGAGGAAACTGAGAGCAAATCCAGTTAGTGCCGATGAAAACACCTAGCACTTGTGCGTGCTCTCAAGAACTTGAGCATTTCCATATTCATCAAGGTTTTACCAACATCCGTGTCAAGGGTCCGGCAACACAACTTGCTACCATGATGAATGATGATGGAGGATGCAGATGCAAAGGAAGATAACACCTTCTCAGATTTCACCCTTGGCAGGGACAAGGAAATAAAATCTGGATGATCGACCGAGAGACATTTAGCACTCCGCTTCTAATGTTCTCCTTGATGTGCTAGTGTAACCCATTCATAGATATGGTTTGAAAACTAGAACATCAAGTAAAGGTCGGACTTCGGGAGCAATAGAATCCATAAGGAACAGTTACGGAGGTAAATCCTACGAAATCCTTATGGGGAGGTGGCCAACTTCCTCAAACAAGATACTACAATGATAGGTCTTCCGGCTGGGTGTGTTGGCCACGACATCCACTTTACCGGTTATCGAGGGACCAATATTATAGTTCTTGGGAAATGTTCCAACCATCATATCTGCCTGAGATTCAGATCTGGTTGGTGTCAGGATATTCCAGACTCATCGAGTCTAGGAAGAAAATGAAAGTTTGCAACACAAATCGACGAGATGACGTTGCGAGATTCTTGGGAAATGAACTACGATAGCAAGCTCCAAAACATGAGCTGGTTCTGCTACACATGTGTGAACACGCTGCCTCAGACAAACATGATCATATGGTAGTCTTACAATAAAACAACACCGAGTTCTGGTTGGGAACCATCAGCGAGGATATCGAAGTTCTTTCATAAGTCCGGATTAGCTCTTATGAAGATACTCCTTCTCCTTGAACAAATCGGTCAGTGGCTTGGTGTGCTAGGATATACATATGGAATGAAGATGATCAGTCTAACAGACCATAGAATTCTTCGCACGTGCATGACCGACTTGGGATGATTCCAAAGGAGCAAAAACAAACTTTCTCGGATTCACGACGGCAGCTTACATCAAAATGCACGTGAATCAAAGGAAGTCACTCCTTTCATCAAACAAGTACTTCATGAGCTAGCATGAAGAAAATGCTTTCAAAAGTTTCCAACACTAACTTAATGTTCAACAACATCATGGAGGAGATAAGGATGTTGTCAATGGACTCAACAACAACTCATCGGAATTTCCATATCACTGGACTTCCACCATCGTGTGAACACGGTGATAGCATTGGTCAGACCCAAAAGATATAATGGTGTATGCTCGAGGGATCAACCACGAGGAAGACAACATTACGAGCATCGTTGGTTCTGACTTGATTTGACGATAGCCCACACTCAAATCAAAGGATTGATAAGACAATAGGTCCAGCAACTGATCACAGGGACCAATCGATGAAGATATCATCTTTCTTCAACACACACTACACAAGAATATCCCTTTGGGACGAACTAAGTCAGGCAAGCTTTTATCTTCCAACTCTCCAAGTTGTTGTCTAGCTTAACCAACTAGCTCAGGGATATCTAACACCGATTCTTGGAGAGAAAGTGGTTCACAAGAAACCAACTTGATCACGAGCTCAACATAACAGTCAGGGGACAACCTGGTAATACTTCCGAGAAGATATTTAGAAAATCACGAACCACCGATATGTTACTAAGCTCGAGAACAATCTTGCTTTTTGAGGCAAGACGATATGATCAATAGAGCGAAGATTTGAAATAATCCTAACTCATCGATCGAGGAGTGCACCGAGAACAAGGACTAGGTAGCATGATCAACCTTAGAATGATGATTCAAAACCAACACGCTAAGAATGAAATTATTGTCCATTAACTACCAAGCAATGGGGTTGCTAGGAGTATTGAGTTCACACATCATGATTCACTTGTCGGCACTCCGGCTGCAACAACACGGAACCGAGGAATGAAAAAGGATGGCGAGAAGTATCACTATGTCAAGAATTCACAAAAGGTGGTGCAATTCTCATGAAATTCCTGTCATAAAGAAGGTAATACTTCAGGGTAGAGCAGACCAGAAGCTGGATTGTAACTTGATCTGCGGAACACAACTACTTTGACCCAATCCTAAGTATGGATGAGGTACTGGAGTTTGTTTCTCCTATTCATTTTGAAATAGAATGGCTTGGCGGACCACAAGGGTAATAGGCATCGACGAACGAATGCACGCATACTCTTGACTATCAATTGATAGACGAGGGTCAGAAGACAACTAAAGAGGGACAACTCAAAGGAACATACGATTTTCTGAGTTGTGGATGCATGGTTTAACATGTCGAACGAATTCCACATATTTCTTCCGGATAACCCATGCAGAAAGGTAGAACTGGCAGAGTCACAATGTAGAATCGAGAACCCATCGAGAGCACTCTGATTGTGATCTTTCGATCAGCGAGGAACATCTGCCATAAGCGGTTCATAGTATTTGGAAGAAGGAATACCACGAACATCGAGGACTAATGCAAAGGTTACTAATAACCTAAAGGAACGAGCAAAACTATCAACATGAAGCAAGTAGGGTGAATCTCGGGTTCAAAACCCAGGAATAGAATACCTACTACTAAGTGGCATCACGGGATGCTTACGAGAATGATGACCAGAATCATCACACTAGGACACAAGTCATGACTAGACCACTAGATGATCCCCTGAGACACCTAGGGTCATAATAATTATTTCAACATAAAGGTCAAGGCAATAGAATACCTCAACTCAACAATTAGTGTGATTGAGCTGGCATAAAGGAGCATCGAAACCAGAGGGAAAGGATTTTGCAAATGCATCAGACTATTTAGAAACCTGGGATGACTCGGACAGCATAACGGCTGTGAATGCTCAGAAAAGATTTGAGACATTCACAAAAATGGTGGCATAACCACTCAGAAGCACAATATCAAGGTTTGGAGATCAATAGTTAACATACAGAAATAGTAGGAACTGAGCTGAGACTTAAATCCAACAATCTATAAGTCTATGGATTAGTAACACGTGATCCTGATAGAAAGATGAGAAGACCTAGTTCCTTAACCCCGTAGGAAAGATAAGATGACTCAGATCAGAAGGGCATAAGGTATAAGGAGTAAAAAGAGCCTTACGTTCCATCCCACAATCAATTCCCTTATATAACTAAAGCATTTCTAGACTCAACTTTGACCAGTTTGGCTTGGTAATCCTACAGGCAGTCAAGCTCTGATACCAACGCTGTCAGGACCCCGACTCAATGTCACATCGATCTAGCATGTAACACCTCATATCACTTTGTGGCCTCACGCACGGTATTCCCACGGGTGTCGCCTTACCTTTGCCCGGGACCGTTTGCGCCTTTTGGCACACGTATATGACAGTGTCGCTAGCATCCATATAATAAGGAGCCCGGGCTGACATGGCTAGTCGTAAACCCAAAGTGGCACAAACTTACAGGGACAGGCATCCATGACCCAGCATCGAACGTGTCGGTCATCAGCGAGTGAATCCAGGCTGTAGCACTGGGCTAGCAGGACTCCGGTGAACCGGGCTGTAGCGGGCTAACAGGACTCCGGTATTCATCGCGTGACATTTCCCCGAAGGGACAGACACAGGAACGAAGAAGGACACATGCCGGCCAGCCTAAGTGTTCCGGAGCAGTAGCAAGCTACCATGGCTCAGTGGAAACACTAGGAGACATTTCCCGGTAAGAGAGGCTACTAAAGGTAAACAACTAGATGGTCAGATCCCACACATACCAAGCATTTCAATAACATACACACAATATGCTCGATATGTGCAAATACAACATGGCATCACAACATGACTCTACGACTCAAGTAATTTATTCATTAGGCTCCGAGGAGCGAGATATTGCAAACATGGGTCTCATGACCCAACACTCAGAGCATACAAATCAAAGCACAAGCGGAAGCTATCATGTCTGAGTACAGACATCTATAAATGAAAAAGGCTGAGAAGCCTGACTGTCTATCAGATCCTGCCGAGGGCACAAGATCGTAGCTGAGGTAACAAGCTAAACGTCGAAGTCCACGTGGAACTACTAGCGAGACCGAAGTCTCTCTGCAAAAACATAAAATAGGCAAACGTGAGTACAAATGTACCCAGCAAGACTTACATCAGATCTATCTACATATGCATCATTATCAACAAAGGGGATGGTGGGGTTTAACTGCAGCAAGCCAGCTTTGACTCGGTGGCTATCCTGAACTACGACTGCAAGTAACTCTTTTGAGGTGGCGCACACGAGTCCACATATTCACCATATCAATACACCACTATGGATCCGCTCCCGTCTCCCTACGAGAACGCCATCCATAGCACTCATGCTTATCTTGCGTATTTTAGGGTATCCACTTTCACTTGTCTATGAACTGATATAAGCAACCCAGAAGTCCTTTACCGCGGACACGGCTATTCGAATAGATCATATTAACCCTGCAGGGGTGTACTTCTTCACACACGCTCTCACCACTTACCGCCGTTTACACGACATGTACTCGGCAACCTTCAAGCGGAAGCCCAACGTGGGTGTCGGCCACGGCCTGCCTAATCACCTAAGTCTCTAGTCCAGGTTTATCGCCTATTCGGGTTCCATCCATGAGGAGATCCGGCCGGAGTTTCGCTCACAGCCCCAAACGATGTGAACAGGGTTCCCGAGACACCAAACGGGCGCCCGGTACACCGTGCCACGTGCCTACCGCATCACAGCCCACCCCTACGGTCAGCGCTGCGCACGGCCTCCAGCATACTACAAACACCAGAACCTACTTGCAACTCCTGGACAGAGGACAAGGGTGATCAAGAAGCCGAGAGGGTCCATTGGTTTCGGGCCCAATGCGTGGTAGTAGCTGAATCATGGATCACAAACACAGAACTCAGTTCCTGAGGACGGCTGCAATGAGACAACCCACCATGTACTCCTACATGGCCTCTCACCGCTACCTTTACCAAATCGTGTTCACACACTTAGCTCACACACAGTAGGACATGTTCACACGCCTCTGATTCATCCCCGATGAATCAGACCTGACTCAACTCTAAGCAGTAGCAGGCATGACAAACAAACATGAATGAGTAGGCACAACAGGGCTCAAACAACTCCTACCCATGCTAGTGGGTTTCATCTATTTACTGTGGAATGACAGGTCATGCAAAGGATAAAGGGGTTTCCTTTTAAAAGGAATTTCATAGTTAAGTGAACAAGGGATAGCATTGGTCAGACCCAAAAGATATAATGGTGTATGCTCGAGGGATCAACCACGAGTAAGACAACATTACGAACATCGTTGGTTCTGATTTGATTTGACGATAGCCCACACTCAAATCAAAGGATTGATGAGACGATAGGTCCAGCAACTGATCACAAGGACCAATCGATGAAGATATCATCTTTCTTCAACACACACTACACAAGAATATCCCTTTGGAACGAACTAAGTCAGGCAAGCTTTTATCTTCCAACTCTCCAAGTTGTCGTTTAGCTTAACCAACTAGCTCAGGGGTATCCAACACGGATTCTTGGAGAAAGGGTGGTTTACAATAACCCAACTTGATCACGAGCTCAACATGGCGGTCAGGTGACAACCTGGTAGTACTTCCGAGAAGATCTTCGGAAAATCACGAACCACCGATATGTTACTAAGCTCGAGAACAATCTTGCTTTTCAGGGCAAGATGATATGATCAAATGAGCGAGGACTTAGCAAATCCTATCTCATCAATCGAGGAGTGCACCAGGAAAATGGACTAGGTAGCACAATCAACCTTAGGGTGATGATTCAATAGTCAACTCGCTAAGGATGACGTTATTGTCCATTTAACTACCAAGCAACGTAGTTGCTTGGAGTATTGATTTCACACATCATGATTCACTTGTCGACATTCCGGTTACAATAACACAGGAACCGAGGAATGAACAATGATGGCAAGAAGTATCACTGTACCAAGAGTTCATAGGATGGGGTGCAATTCCTATAACAATCCCGATATAAAAGATGGTAATACTCCAAGGTAGAACAGAGCAAAAGCTGGATTGGCATTTGATCTGCGGAGCACAACTTCTTTGACCCAATCCTGGATATGGAAGAGGTACTGGAGTTTGTTTCTCCTAGTCATTCTGAATGGAATGGCTTGACGGACCACAAGAGTAATAGGCATCGATGAACGAATGCACACATAATCTTGACTATCAATTGATAGACGGGGGTCAGAAGACAAATAAAGAGGGACAACTCAAAGGAACATACAATTTTCTGAGTTGTGGATGCATGGTTTAGCATGTCGAACGAATTCAACATATTTCTTCCGGATAACCCAAGCAGAAAGGTAGAACTGGCAGAGCCACAATATATAATGGAGAACTCATCAAAAATAATCCTGTTGTGATATTTCAGTTCAACGAGGAACTTCTGCCATAAGTAGTTCATGGTATTTGGAAGAAGAAGATACCACGGACTTCAAGGACTATCGCAAAGGTTGCTAATATCCTAAAGGAACGAGCAAAAATATCAACATGAAGCAAGTAGGGTGAATCTCGGGTTCAAAACCCAGGGATAGAATACCTACTACTAAATGGCATCACGGGATGCTTTCGATAATGACGGCCAGAGTCATCACACTGGAACATAAATCATGGCTAGACTACTAGATGATCCCCTGAGACACCTAGGGTCATAATAGTAACTCCAACATAATGTCAAGGCAATAGAATACCTCAACTCAACAATTAGTGTGATTGAGCTGGCATAAAGGAACATCGAAACCAGAGGGAAAGGATTTTGCAAATGCATCAGACTATTTAGAAACCTGGAATGACTCGGACAGCATAACGGCTGTAAATGCTCAGAAAAGATTTGAGACATTCACAAAAATGGTGGCATAACCACTCAGAAGCACAATATCAAGGTCTCGAGATCAACAGTTAACATATAGAAGTACTAGGAACTGAAACGAGGCTTAATCCAACAATCTTATAAGTCTACGGATTAGTAACACGTGATCCTGATAGAAAGAAGAGATAGCCTAGTTCTTAATCCCCGTAGAAGAGAAGATGATGACTCAGATCAGAAGGCCATGAGGTATAAGGAGTAAAAAGAGCCTTACGTTCCATCCCACAATCAATTCCCTTATATAACTAAAGAATTTCTAGACTCAACTTCGACCAGTTTGGCTTGGTAACCTACAGGCAGTCAGGCTCTGATACCAACGCTGTCAGGACCCCGACTCGATGCCACATAGGTCTAGCATGTAACACCTCATATCACTTTGCGGCCTCACGCACGGTATTCCCACGGGTGTCGCCTTACCTTTGCCCGGGACCGTTTGCGTCTTTTGGCACACGTATATGATAGTGTCGCTAGCACCCATATGATAAGGAGCCCGGGCTGACATGGCTAGTCGTAAACCCAAAGTGGCACAGACTTACAGGGACAGGCATCCATGACCCAGCATCGAACGTGTCGGTCATCAGCGAGTGAATCCAGGCTGTAGCACTGGGCTAGCAGGACTCCGGTGAACCGGGCTGTAGCAGGCTAACAGGACTCCGGTATTCATCGCGTGACATTTCCCCGAAGGGACAGACACAGGAATGAAGAAGGACACATGCCGGCCAGCCTAAGTGTTCCGGAGCAGTAGCAAGCTACCATGGCTCAGTGGAAACACTAGGAGACATTTCCCGGTAAGAGAGGCTACTAAAGATAAACAACTAGATGGTCAGATCCCACACATACCAAGCATTTCAATAACATACACACAATATGCTCGATATGTGCAAATACAACATGGCATCACAACATGACTCTATGACTCAAGTAATTTATTCATTAGGCTCCGAGGAGCGAGATATTACAAACATGGGTCTCATGACCCAACACTCAGAGCATACAAATCAAAGCACAAGCGGAAGCTATCATGTCTGAGTACAGACATCTATAAATGAAAAAGGCTGAGAAGCCTGACTGTCTATCAGATCCTGCCGAGGGCACAAGATCGTAGCTGAGGTAACAAGCTAAACGTCGAAGTCCACGTGGAACTACTAGCGAGACCGAAGTCTCTCTGCAAAAACATAAAATAGGCAAACGTGAGTACAAATGTACCCAGCAAGACTTACATCAGATCTATCTACATATGCATCATTATCAACAAAGGGGATGGTGGGGTTTAACTGCAGCAAGCCAGCTTTGACTCGGTGGCTATCCTGAACTACGACTGCAAGTAACTCTTTTGAGGTGGCGCACACGAGTCCACATATTCACCATATCAATACACCACTATGGATCCGCTCCCGTCTCCCTACGGGAACGCCATCCATAGCACTCACGCTTATCTTGCGTATTTTAGAGTATCCACTTTCACTTGTCTATGAACTGATATAAGCAATCCAGAAGTCCTTTTCCGCGGACACGGCTATTCGAATAGATCATATTATCCCTGCAGGGGTGTACTTCTTCACACACGCTCTCACCACTTACCGCCGTTTACACGACATGTACTCGGCAACCTTCAAGCGGAAGCCCAACGTGGGTGTCGGCCACGGCCTGCCCAAACACTCAAGTCTCTAGTCCAGGTTTATCGCCTATTCGGGTTCCATCCATGAGGAGATCCGGCCGGAGTTTCGCTCACAGCCCCAAACGATGTGAACAGGGTTCCCGAGACACCAAACGGGCGCCCGGTACACCGTGCCACGTGCCTACCGCATCACAGCCCACCCCTACGGTCAGCGCTGCGCACGGCCTCCAGCATACTACAAACACCAGAAACTACTTGCAACTCCTGGACAGAGGACAAGGGTGATTAAGAAGCCGAGAGGGTCCATTGGTTTCGGGCCCAATGCGTGGTAGTAACTGAATCATGGATCACAAACACAGAACTCAGTTCCTGAGGACGGCTGCAATGAGACAACCCACCATGTACTCCTACATGGCCTCTCACCGCTACCTTTACCCAATCGTGTTCACACACTTAGCTCACACAGTAGGACATGTTCACCCGCCTCTGATTCATCCCCGATGAATCAGACCTGACTCAACTCTAAGCAGTAGCAAGCATGACAACAAGCATGAATGAGTAGGCACATCAGGGCTCAAACAACTCCTACTCATGCTAGTGGGTTTCATCTATTTACTGTGGCAATGACAGGTCATGCAAAGGATAAAGGGGTTCAGCTACCGCAGCAAGTAACAAATATGTCGTTGTTGTCCTAATGCAGTAAAAAAGAGCAGGAGCGAGAGAGTGGGATTTTATCGGAATGAGCAAGGGGGTTTTGCTTGCCTGGCACTTCTGAAGATAACATTGAGTCTTCATCAGTGTCAACGATCACATCATCGGTATCACGTCTATCGAGAGGGGACAAATACCGGCAACAAAGAAGAAATACAATCAATGCAATGCACAATATGATGCAAGCTCATGACATGGCAATATGAATGTGTTTTGAGCTAATGCAACTAGCAACAGATTAAATGAAGTTGGTTTGAATACAAGATTCAAATTCAAACTCCATATGTGATTATTTAAATGTCATTCACTTCATTTGCTCTAAACAGTAGTGATGAGTTGTTCTAACATGCATGAAAATGGTACAGATGGATTCCTTGAATTTTTCTGATAATTTTTCATATATAATTTGTTTAATTTGGAGTTACGGTTAATTTTCTATGATTTATTGAAGTTTTAGGCATTTTCTGGAATTTCCTGAATATTTAGAAATAAAATAATTCCAGAAAATGAATAATGGCGTCAGCATGACCTCATGCTGACCTCAGCAGGTCAACGGGCGGTCCAGGTCAAACCTGACGTGTGGGGTCCACACGTCAGTGACACAGGGGCTAATCCCGCGTTGACCCGGGCTTTGACCCACTACGGGGCCCACTGTCAGTGGCTGTGGGGGGGGTGTTTAGGCGTCATTAGTGCTAATTAGGCGTGCCACATCGGCAGTCGCCGGAGTTCGGCCGGCGGCGACCCGGAACGCGGCGGAAGTTCACCGGGGTTGCGCTACGGGCGACGGCTGGACGCGCGAAGGGCACCAGAAGGTAGCCCGTGCCCGTGCGCATCTAGGGGGGCCAACGGAAGGTGCGGGGGTGGCCGGGGTTCGCCGGAATGGAGCCCGAGGCGGCGCCGGAGTTCGGGCCTCGGCGAAAACGGCGTTGTGGAGCATGGGCGAGTGAGGTAAAGCATTGCGCAGCCTCTTGGAGTCACCACGAGCTCGGTGAGATGCACGGGCGCGACCCGTTCGAGCTCAGGCCACGGCGGCGACATGGTCAGCGGCGGCCGGAGTTCGGCCGCGACGGGCTATGGCCTAGAGCTCGCAAACGCGAGGGGAGAGAGAGGGGTTCTGCACGGAGGCTCACCGCGGAGCTGTAGGGAGGGTCAGTGGGCTCGGGGGCGCGCCGGAGTGGCCGAATTCGACGGAGACGGCACCGGGGCCGAAGCTCGGAGATGATGACGATGGCGGCTGTTCGGGGCCCTTCCGGTCACGTGGCTCGGTGAGGGGGTTGGCGACGAGGTGCAGGAGCTCGGGAGCACGTCGGAGAGGGGAGGGGGTGGCCGTGGTCATGGCTACGACGAGCGGCGCTCCCAGGTGCGTTCGGTGACGAGAGGGAGGGAGAACAGAGGAGGAGGAGGGGGTCCAGAGAGAGAGAGACGATCGAGGGGGGTCGAGGCCGTCTTCGT